>NW_005054353.1:3862194-3864121 GCF_000277835.1 Geospiza fortis | reverse complement strand
GGGGAGAGGACCAAGGGGGGTATAGTTTTAAACTGAAATTCAACTAAAAAAAAGTACTTTTACATTTCTTTTAATAGTTCTGCTATTCCCCCAAATCCAGGAGGAGTAAGTATGTATATTTTCTACAATGCAAGATGACATACTTTTTAAAACAAACAAACGCATGCAAGATATTTCTTTAGATTAAGCAAACAGTGGAGAAAAAGTCTTAACAGAAAGAAAGATATGCACTGTGAAAGAAGATTAGTTACCTTTTTTTTTCTGCTTAAAGGGAAACATAGCTGTGCAAACACTGCAGCTGCTAACTAGACATTCTCAAACAACTAATATGTAACCCCACTGTTACTATAACAATTTTCTCATCTCCGCTAGTTGGACTCAAACCTGGACAAGAAAAAATAATCAACTGAGACTGCACAGGAACTATAATTTACAGCATATATTTTAAGGATATCCTTATATGCTCTATTAGCATTTGCTTGACTATCAAAGAATCTTTATCTGGTTAGGATGCTGATATAATTCTATTAATATGTATGAGCTCTGGAACTAAAATAAATAGTATTAAAACATCCTAACAGCAAAATATAATCCAAATAATTAAACAAATTATTACTCCAGGAAGATAAGGAAAGATGTTTTTAACGTTCCAACTTTGACTATTTCTCATATTTTAAATAAATTTATTCTTTAAAATACTGGTTATTATTTCAGATCAAATCTAATCACATGAGAAAAATGGCAGGTTGCCAGTCACAAGAATTTCCCTTCTTATTTCTCACTATGCTGTCAACATAGGCTGTTCTTTCTTGCTGCATTTTCCTGTGGTCTTTTACAGCAGGCAAAAAGCATCAACTCAAGAATTCCATTTTCCCCCATTATTGCATACTCATAAAAATGGAACTGACAGGACAGCAGTTTATTTGTGCACAAACCAGAGCCAAATCACGCAAACTGGCTTTCAGAACCCCACGGATCAATTGTTACTCTGGGAGCGCTGCCTCGGTGGGCGGAGGTGAGGGAGTTTCATCTGGGAGAAGGGAAAAGTTGAGGAGTTGCAGAGGTACGGAATCCAGCAGTCTTCCCGTCTCCACTGCATAAAGCTAATTAACAGACTCAAGTACATGCACAGTAGCAATGGCATCTTCTGCGTCTGTAACTATTTTTAAATGCACCTAAATTCTGAAGAGGCTTAACATACAGACATTTAAGCTTATATGAATATTCATGCCTGAGTACTACACCAAATCTAAGTCATTGTGCAAAGATAAGCATGGCTTAAAATTGTTAAAAGTCGGGTCATTAGACTGACAACACCTACAGACATAGCCAAATAAAAATTAAAACAGGCTGTCCACCAAGAACATCTTACTGGCCCTCAGTCCAATTCTTCCACCAGTGACACGCTAAGCTCCTCAAATTCCCCTATTATGATTTTCATTAGAAAACTATCTTAATACAACTTTGCAAACATCAAAAAGCTTCCTTTGAATAGGGAAGCAGCTTCTGAAACCTTTCCTCGGTTTAGGGCACAGGAAAAGAAACTACCTACACCATGCCGCTTTCAACGTTAAGTGAAAAACTTTACATTCCCTAATACTAGGAACACGTAGCGTTAAACCCATTTACAGGTGAACTGAACAACAAAACAAGCATTTCTAACATTAATATAAAAATCCCATTTTCAGAGGCAAAAATCTCGGGGCATACTTCGGTATTTGTTGGTTACTGACAATAAGTTAAAATACGGTACCTCTTCTAAACTGAAAGAACACAGAATAAATTATCACACGAGAGAGCGAAAAACCTGTGTCGTTACAGTTTCTCCGCAAACTGTTTCTTTCCTGCGCTATCATCTGTTAAATCAGAAACTCCTTTGAACACCGCAGCCTCGCTGACTCTTACGGTGCACCGGCTGCGCCGACAC
>NW_005054353.1:3836258-3861313 GCF_000277835.1 Geospiza fortis | reverse complement strand
GGGTGCGCAGGGCGCCGGGAGGGCTCTGAGAGCGTCCGGCGGGGCGACTGCCGGGCTCTGCCCCCCTTCACCCCAGCGCCTGGCCGGGAGCGTACCTCGGGGCCGGGCCATTTACCTCGGGGCCGGGAGCGTATCTGGGGCCGGGCCATTTATCTCCGGGCCAGGACACCCCGTGAAGCAGCAGCTTCAGAAATGAGTTCTACTTAGTGAGGGAGAGGATGCCGAGCGGCGTTTTCATGCGGCGTTTCTCTGGAGACATCTCCATCCTGCTCCGAGGCGTTAGCTTATGCGGACGAGGCTTGGGCAGTGACAAACACGGGAGCTTTCCCGTGAAGCTCAGAGCAGTCAGATGAGAATGTGGCAGGTCCGAGGCGAAAAGCGTGAAGAACAGCCTCCTAAATATAATTTTCTAGCCTGGAAGATCTATGCGGCAACAGAAATTACATGATCACCTCTCACTGACAGTCCTGTGTTTCAAAACTGAGAGCTGCTGAAATTGAAAGCCGCCTAAGTATTTGTGAATGGGAATTTCTGATGGGGTTTTTTAGCCGTGGCTTATCATTCTCTACCTACCTAAAAGACCGACAGGAATAAACATAAGAGGACCACATTGTTTTAGATTTATATAGATACTACAGAGTCTAAAATTGTATTAACCTAGCAGGAGTTCAGAGATATTACTGAATTCTGCTTTTATGGATACAGAAAATTGCTACTGTACACACACATACACACACACAAAAAAGGCATCTTTAAAAAATACTAAACTACTGCTAAGAAAAAATATCAGACAACATCTGCATCATGATAATCTGCTATTCTGATGACATCATGTACAATAGTATGTACACCCAAGACCACATTCAAAATTTTTCATTTATTTAGTTAGACATGAGAGATCACTTGAAGTTTATCTTCATCGGAAATCTAACACAGCCTTCAGCAAAAACTCCTGCAGAAAAACCCCCTCAGTTACACGTAGGTGGGTATAATCAGGAAAGGAAGTGTTACTTGTCAGTACTGTCAAATAAAGTGAGAGCAAGGAAGCAATTTCCCTTGCAGACTGACATACAATGGCATAGATTATTAGACAAGATTGTGTAGGTAACTACTGCAGTACTTGGAGATACTGGAGATGACGTCACAAAGATTATAGTATTAAAAAGGGAGTGAATCAGGTTGTATTGGGTTTTTAAAGCCAAGCTTTCTTATGCAGGAAGTGGGGGGAGGGGGCATGCAGAAGGTGGGGAGGTGCAGGGGTGGCTTCTGTGGGAAGCAGCTGGCAGCTTCCTCAGTGTCCAACAGGGCCAGTCCCTGATGGCTCCAAAGATGCACCATGCCACTGGCCAAGGCTGGGCCAATTAGAAATGCTGCTAATGACTCCGTGATAACAGATTTAGGAAGAAATTTAACAAAGATTGGCAGTTGTAATTGTGGCTAGATAAGAGAGAGGGTATATGAGGAACAACTCCGCAGACCAAGGCCAATGGAGAAGGAGGGAAAGAAGGTGCTCCAGTCATGGAGCTGAGATTCCTCTGCAGACCACGGTGAGGCAACTGTGCCCTGAAGCCTGTTGAGGCCCAAAGGGATGCAGAAATCCACCTGAAACTGTGGATGAGACCCACACTGGAGCTGTGGATGCCTGGAGGAGGCTGTCTCCCTGTGGAAGAGCCAGTGGGGAGAGGGCCCGGCCCCCAGGCCGGAGCAGCTGTCCTTGGAGGGCTGCACCCATGGCAGAGTGACCCACACTGCAGCAGCGGTGGGAGGACAGCTGCCCATGGGGTGGACTCACACTGCAGCTGTTCACAGAGAGCTGTTGCTCATGAGATGGACTCACATTGGAGAAGTTCAATGGAGAACTGTCTCCTGTGAGAGGGACACCCCTCTTCTCCCTGAGCAGCAGGAGAAGCCTCGGGTGATGAACTGATCATAACCCCCATTCCCTGACTCCTTGAGCTGCTAGGAGATGAGGTAGATCTGGGAAGGAGGAAGGGGTGAGGGGAAGATGTTTTCAAGGTTTTATTTTACTTCTCATTATCCTGTTCTAATTTTGTTAACAATAAATTCAATTAATGTTTCTAACTCGAGCCTGTTCTCCCCATGATGGTATTTGATAAGTGATCTCTCCCAGTCCTTAACCCATGAACCCTTTTATATATATATATCTCTTCCTTGTCTAGCTGCTGAGGGGAGTGAGAGAGAGTGGCTTTAGTGGGTGCCTGGCATCCAGCCAGGGTCAGCCCACTACACATGTTCACTAACTCTCTTCATTCTCCTCATTCTCTGTTCTACTAAGACATGAGACACGCTATATTCTGCAGTCCATGTGTAACAGCCACCATTACACCATGTATTACAAAAAGTTGTAAGATATGCAGGAGGCACAACTGTACAAAGTGAGGGGGGGAGTTATGTAATTCTTTCAGCTGAAGCTATTGATCTTGAGATAGACGGCAGAGCAAATAGAAAAGGCAGTCTTCTGAATGCAGACTCAGATTTGGGATAACAGTGGGATAATGTATTTCTGGCTGCATCTGGATCTCTGCAGGAGCAGTAGGCAGCCTCTGGAGAATTTCCTAGAACAGTTTGCACCTTTACCATCATACAGATCTGGGTAAATCAGGAGCCTGAAAGATGTCCTGAGTTTCAGGAGAGTAGCTTCCAGCTGGGGATTCTTACTGTCTAGGGAGTTCAGAACACTCTTCATCATGAGAACAAATCTTAATATATTGGCAAAAAAACCATGGGGTTTTCTGCAGTCTGTATTATCATTCTGCTCACATCTATCCTATATGGGTAATTGTACTGTAATTCACACACTTCTCTTTGTTTATAAGGAATCTCTTTTAGAACTTATCAAATATAGTTCCTTTTCACAACAAGAGACAAACATTTATGGATTTTCCTCGCTCAAACCACAGTGTTGTAAATGGCATGAAATTTATATATATATATATATACATATATATACATATAAAGCCTAAGATAGCAAGTTCCAGCATTCAAAAGACCATAATCACCCAGATGCAGATTACCAAATTGGACATTAGCAAGTAAGTGGTGGCTGCATCTGCTGTACCAGCCAGTGGACTATATTTAGATGTGGACACCCATCTGAATATTGAAAGCTGTTCTTTTCTTCTTCAAGTTTTGCTCAGCAGAAATATCCATAGAGTTGCATCTTGTTCCGACACAGCAGCAAAGACTTAAATATCTGCTGTGCTGCTGTGTCCCATGAGACAGAAGGGGAACAATTCCTCATTGCACAGAAAATGTGCAGATTTGCACTCCATGCAAAGCACAGTGCTTTATCAATCTCTCTTCATATTGCTTGAGGAGGTTCTAGTGAATCTTTATTTTTCAAATATAGCCTCTATAATTCCATATTGCTGATGAACTAAGGCTCTGACATACCACTGATTGCTTCTGGCTCCCAGACTTTCACCTCAGCCCTCCCAGCTGTCTCCTCTCAGCGTTGTTTTCACCCTTCTCCTTGACAGCAATATTCAGATTCTCTACTGTCTAGCATCCTTATCTTTCTTGCTCACTGTCCTAGGGGATTTTTCCACATAATGGAGTACCCAGGCTTCCTGTGCAGTAGATAGAATATTCCTCTTTTTTTTTTTTTTTTTTTTTTTTTGCTTATTGGACAAAGCTTATTTTCAAGGGATAGAACTTGGATGTCTGAGTATTGTAGACTGATCATAGAATCATAGAATGGGATAAGTTGGAAGCCACCTAGAGGGTCATCCAGTTCAATCCAGCTGCCATGGGCAGGGACACCAACTACACCAGGTTGCTCAAAGCTCCATCCAGCCTGGCCTCTCCTACACTCTCAGAGATGGGCCATGCATGCAGCTTCTCTGGGCAGCTTGTTCCAGTGCCTCATCACTCTCAGAAGGAAAAACTTCTTCCTAATATCTAATCCAAACCCCACTCTCTTTCAGTTAAAGCTATTACCTCTTCCTTATCTGCCCCTGTAAAGACCCCCTCCAACACTCTCGCAGGCCCTTTTTAGGTACTGGCAAGTTGCCCAAAATTCTCCCTAGAGCTTTTTCTTCTCCAGGCTGAACAATCTCAACACTCTCAGCCTGTCTTCAGAGGAGAAGTACTACAGCCTTCTGGTCCCCTTTGCAGCACTTCTCTGGATTCAGTCCAAGGCATCCACGTACTTCTTATGTTGCATCCAGAACTGGATGCAGTACTCCAGGTGCTGCTCTCACCAGAGTGGAGTAGAGAGGCAAAATCACCTCCCTTGATCTGCTGGCCATGCTGCTTTTGATGCAGACCAGGATGTGGCATCACATGAGACATACACCGGGAGAATCCAGCTATCAGTCTGTGGTCCAAATGGGAGAAGTTCTCCGCAGTAACAGAAAAGATTGTGTGATTAATATGTGTAAAGTTGTGCTTGAGGCAAGAGATTTTGGGTTAGAGTGAAGAAGCACAAAATAAAACCAGATGACTGATGCTTCACAGTGCATTTGGATTGGAAAGGGGACTAGCTCCCAACAAACTGAAAGTACAGAAATTCCAGGGTGGGGATAACAATGGTGGTACGGGTAATAAAGCAGGGAACTCTGGCACATGAATGTGGGGCACATAATTCTCCTTTCCCCTCTGTCCTCCTGCTTTTGGAGGGAATGAGAAGAGAAAACAAAGAACATTTTTGTTAGAACAGGAAAATAAGACGTAGGGATAGAGAAATGTGGGATTTCCATAAGGAATAACTGAGACTATTACATGGATTCGCTGGAATGAAGGGGAAAGAGAAGGATTCACAAGGCATATGATAATAGGCTTAGAGGAAATAGTCTAAATAGTGTTTACTGAGCTCAGACCTTTTAGCTGCAACTCAGTAATGATCTCTTGGAGTCATTGTTGACCACTCTCTGGAGCTCCCACTTTGATGTGTAGCAGAGGTCAAAAAAACCAATGAAGAGTTTGGCATTCTTGGGAGCAGAGGCTGGGCTTCATCTGTGACCGTGAAGGACAGAGCTGGAAAAGATACAGAGAAAGGCAACTGGCATGAGCAGGCAACTGCCTTGTGAGGGGAGAGTGAAATGGCTGGGATTCTTCCATGTGAAGAGAAGCATGAAGGGCCACGTGGCTGGGATTCACAAAGTTGTGAAAGCAGTACATATGGCAAAAAGTGGATGAGAATGATTTTTCACCAAATCCCACAGTACTGCATAAACTCAGTGAAAATACTGAAATACTGATGAAAGAAAGCACTTTCACCCCCTCACCTGGACAGTGATCTGGAATGTATAACCCCAAGAAGTTCTGTAGGCAGACCAGCAGGTTCAAAAAAGGATCAGCAAAACCCATAGGCAATATATGTGTGAGAGGCCAGGGAGAGCCTTCAGTACTTGGAACACAAGGCCTGTGAATTCTAGGGCAGTACTAGGGGAACAGACTTCAAAATTTTAGTCTTCTTTACTGTCTTCTAATAGTGTCTCCTTCTGTTACTGCTGAGACTGTATGCTGGGCTAGATAATACCTGTGTTAAAATCAGTTGTAGCAAATTACGTGTGATCCCCAGGATGGATGATATCCATGATTTGAACCATGAGAGTGATCTCTGTTAACTCTGCAGGGAGCTGATGGTGTGATGCTGTTTTTAGAATTTAAGGGTTATGCAGCAAAAACTTTCTTTACGTTTGGTAAACCAAGACGTTATATAAAAATTTCCACTTCCACTATTCATATTCACTAAGCATTAAGCCTTGGGAGGCTTGCTATAAATAGCCTTCCCTGAACTGGAATTCACAGTGGCCAAAATCCTATCTTCCATCTAAGTCCTGAATAAATAGATATCTTGCAGGAGCCATTCAGAAGACTTCTATAGAAGAGTCTAACCATATCCCATAACTCTTGATAATTGGTGGTTGCTATCAATGACTGTACCTCCCATTTAGCACCCAAGGGGTTTTGCTACCCTACGCTCCATAGGAAATGGCCAGTGGACTTGAGTGGTTTGAAATCCTTGGAAACACATCCTTCTATAATTCATTATCTTTATGATGTGCTTTCTCCTTCCCTGGCCATGTCAAACATCCATTTTTGTTGCTAAGAGCTCAGAGCAGCAGTTTTCGGTCCATGAGAGAAACGCAGTGACAACCCACAGATTTTCTACAGCCTCCTGACCGAGGAATTTGCTAAGAGCACAGCTGTAAGGAGTCATCCTGCCATTGCTACACAGAAAATGCACTGACACCAACACAAGAGCTGCCCAGTGAACACGTTGCAGAAAGGTTTTGCATGTAAGAAATAGATTTGTTACAGGAAACAACTCAAAACATAGCTGGATTTCAAACAACAAATTTCATACTAATTCCTTATGAAAGTGAAAGGAAAATAACTTTATATACTAATATAGGAAGAATATGGAATATGTTTTTTCTCAGAGTAAGTTCAGCATTTTCAGCATTTGAAATTTGTTGATGACCATGGTCTCAGGCATTTTCTTTATTGTAATAAATATTTTTCTCCCAATCAATCTGAAGTTATCTACTTTTTATGCCCTTTGTGGGCTTTGAAGGATTTTTCCTGGGACATTGAATTTAAATATCCATCCTTGACTTTAACTGAAAGTTCTACCAGGCAGTTGGGAACTTGGAAGTGATTATTTTACTGTAAATTTTTTTTGTGTGCTGTTCTCAGTAGTGTATAGGAAACTTTTTCAGTTATTGCATTACTTTCACACACTATACAAATTTGTATACATGAGATTATTTTGCTTTGTTTTCAAAGACACCAATAATTGAACAAGATGTTGTAAAAACAGTCACAGGCTTATATTACTATGGAAATTTATTAAATGCTTCAGAAAGGTTTTCTTAGTTCTCTTCAGTAATAAAATTAAACGTAGATCAGTTCCAGGATTCCTTCAATATCACTCAAACCGAGCCCCTGTGAAATCAAAAATCATAGCTTTTCTGTTATTTAATTATTTTAGGGCATACCCAAAATAAACAGAGAATATGAGATTTTTAATGTGGGAAGAAGTGCATGTGTGGAGTACTCTGCTCCAGGAAGCTGCTGGAATATCTGCCTCAGAGTGCAGCAGTAAAAGCAGTGTGCTATTAGTGCTGCTATTAAAAACTAGAGAGAAGTGCAGCATACTGCTTTGAGATCAATATTCAATCTAATATGGTCCCTTGTTTTCCCTCAGTAATCTCTAACAAGTCATATGCTTGTTTACAAAGGAAGATGAGGCTCTGGTAGTCAGCAGAGCCTGGCCAGCAGCGTGCACCAACATGACTGAGCCATTGGTTGTCTTCTGTAAATCAGTACAAAGACCAGAAGTATGCTGAGATCATCAATGATATCACAGAAACCATATATTCCACTATTCTAAAAGCTAACAGCAATCAAGGTATGATCATCTTTAAAAGGATGGCCTTTAATAACTAACAGAAATGAAACAGCTTTGGAACTAATTAAAAACTTTCCTTCCATGCAATTTCCATGTGGATTTATACAGCAAAACCCATTAATAAAAAAACCAGTCAACAATAACAAATAAAGAAAAATTAAGGTTTTCAGTAACCTTTATTAAAAAGAAAAAACTTGCTGAAAATAGCAATATTTTACAGATACTGTTCTAAGGAGAATTAGTTATCTGCTTAAAAAAGAAAGACATGACAATGTTTCATAAAGCTTTATGAATTTTCAATAAGCTTTGGAAAGCATGGCTTTTAACCACCTTGAAAACTGGTGCCACCATTTAAAATAAATCTCAACAAACAATTCAAACTAGAACCAATTGAAAAATAAATGTGAAATCTCACTTGTTAAATACTACATGTCATCCCTGGTATTCTACCTCTGGCAGAAAAATACAGAGTTGCAGTAAGCCAAAAGCTAAACTACTTCTGAGCTTGTTTAAGGATAAATGCAAAATTTAAATTCAAGCCACTGGAGAAAATTATTTTAGCTAAACCAAAATCTAGATCTATAGCATATGCGCTGTTATATAATGACATATAGGCTGCCCAAAAATAGCTGGTCAGGGTATGTACTTGAAGTGGCATTTCAGTGTTTGTATTCATGCACCATGCAGGGCTGGCATCCAGCAAAAGCAATGTTAAGGAGCATGGGGGATGTTATAAGCCAAGGAAAGCACAAAAAAGACCATGAAACCTTCATGCATTGTAGAGTTTGCTGAGATATTAATGAAGATAGCTGATTGAATGTGCCCCTTAAGCACATCACTAATGGAATCACTGTGAAAAAGTTGCCTTGAGATTTGGTAATTTCACCTTGGGCATAACCAGCCAAATTTCTTTTGCATGTTTTGTGTAAGCTTTAAGAAAAACTACCTAGAATGAAGAATTAACTCCAACTGCTAGCTGTCATGCGCGTCCTTGGGAGTTTGTTGACAAAATATCAAGGGGATGGAAGTTTTGCTGTTGATGCTACTGAAAATCAAATGGGTGTTCTAGGATCAGGGAGCCCCCAGCCATGCTTGTCTGGGGAAGGCAGCATCACGATGTCCATGTACTTCTGTCTGGAGGTAAAAAATTGAATGACTGGATTGCAGAACTGACATGGCTGATCTCAGACAATGCAAACATATCCCAGTTGCTGAAAATTTCTTATTCAACTCCAGCTTTGTTTGAAGCTAGACTAGAAAAACAAATAAAAAGACGACCAAATACTCCAGCTACCATAAAAATACTGAACTTGTGTAAATAAAAATTGAAATTGTCTATATTTTGATAGAAATTACATAAGAACACACCAAATTAAATTTAAAAAGGGGAGAAACGGGGATTTTTAGGAAAAATCCAAGTGTTTCCTTTTATATGAAATTAAAAAAAGAAAAAAAATCTCTGCTCCACAATTTGACCTTGACATTACAGAAACTGTTTTCCTTTCCTTTAAAATATGTATGGATAGTTTTTTAAAAATTTCAAAATAAGACCAAATTTATTCAAAATTATGAAAGTGAAATAGTTCAGAATTTTTCAATTCTATGTTGGAAAGAAAGGTGGGAAAATACAGAGGTATTTCCCTTATGGAACCCAACTTTTAAAGGTTTTAATTCCATACCTTTGTTTTTTGATAAAATACTCACAATAAATTTTCCCATACTTAAGACCTGAATATTCATACCACTTTTTGTTGCTACTGTGAATTTCTGGTCCCCATTATCTTTTCTTTGCTGAATGATTCAGAGGTAAATGGCAGCAAACAACCCATATAATATTTTTAAGCACTATTTAAGCCAATGCAAACAGAGTCTCTGATGATGCTTCTGTTACAGCAAAAACCTGCTGTTTCTCAGCAGGCTGGACACTTCTGGCATCTTCTGCTTTCAGGTCCTGCATTGCAAATAGTTTTAGAAATGAAGATAAAGCATTTGCAAAAGCAAGTAAAAGGGTCACAGGTGCACATTACTGGCTGTTTTGATTGTGGATTTTCAAAGATTCTGAGTCACAGTACATATTTTTAGCTGTGCTTTTAGCCACTATTTCTGCTACACAGCCTAGATAGAAATTATTTTAATAGTGGTTTGATCTTGGTGCTCATTTGCATTTAGATCCTTTGTCAAACAAGTAAATCTCTCAAATTTCTTTCAATACACAGAACTTTAGCTACCTGATTCTTGTACTATTAAGCCTGCATTTTAAAAGGCATATTCCTTATATGTCTTAGGACAGAAATCTCTTTAATTACATTTTTGGATGTATTGTGGGTGATATACAATTACCAACTGCATTGTTGTAAATTCCAAAAAGGGGGCTGATAGAAAATTTGGTGTGGCTTTGTAAAATAAATACCTGTGTTACTATTGTTATTTTATATCCTAAAACATCATATGCTATTTATTTTTAACTCAAAGAAGGTTTCTGTACAAGAGGCTGAAGTATAATTTCTGCTCTTACAGGCAAAATAAAGTTTAAGTTATACAAAATTATAGAAATTTTTAGAAAAACATCAGTTCTACTCAGGTTTGTCTTTAATCCTTGCTCACTTGTGAGTTCCAAGAGAAAAACATAATTTTTATCTGTAAATTGATGATCATGGAGGATTGCCTCCTGATTATAAGTTTATTTCTGGTTACATATTTTGATTGAGCTTTTAATTGAAGGACAATCATTTTTGGAGATATTTCAGAAAAGACATATTAGTAGGAAACATCCCAGGGGGGCAAAACCCTGAAAAGTGATGCAAATATTGGTCTAACAGATCTTCTCTATTTCTGATTTTTGCATGTCCTCACATAAATTCATAAATATAACCAACTCACTCTTTGATAATAATTAGTGATGTAAAGTGGAATAGGTATTGCAAAGTTTTACCAGGAACAGGTAATGTTCACTGAGTGAGAAAAGGAAGAGCAGTTTAGCTTGTTTAGTTTTGCAAAGCAGATGCTGAGAGGAGAGATTTGGTTTTCCCTGAATATACAAGAGGAATTGTCATTAACAAGAGGAAGAACAACTTTCTCTGAGGGCAAATGTTGGTAGAGGAGTAAATCACTAAATATCAGCTATATATATATATACACAATAAAAGGAAAAGAGGATCCTTGTATGACAGAGCAATAAGTTTCAGAAAATTTCATCAACAGGACTGTGCAACCTGTCTGCCTATAAAGCCAGGGTTGGAAACCAATGACTGCAGAGGTCTTTCATTTCCTCTGTTTCTGTCCTCTAGACAGCCCTGGTCAAAAATTGCATTATTTAAGTTCCTGGGAGATTGGTCAACATGAGGAAGAGATTGTGAACCAAATAAATTTTTGATTAAAATTTTATATATGATACTAATATTGTAAATCAGAAATTTCATTGCTATAAATGATAAAGCATGCTGGAATCTCTGCACATTTTCATCTTAAGGCTCTAACTCTCATTAGGGTTTATATTTTTTCTGCCTCTGGGTATAATTTGTTGGTTTACTTTTTTTGCTCCTTTGTGAAGAAAATGAAAGGATGTACACAACTCTAAAGAACCCGTGAATTCTGAAAAGGGATTGAAAATAGTGCACACAGAGAAATTGTTGAATATTCTTTTTTTTTTCTTCCTGCAAGTAGTTTATTTTATTATATCCCAGCTATTCTCAAATTCAAACTTAAATTCTATTATGATTGAGTTCAGTTCTCTACTGAAGCGAAATCCTCATCAGCCTTCAACAGAAAGTAACCCAACTGAATATGCTGTCATGGCCTATTCCTGTTTGCTATTTAACTAATTCATGTGAGAGCTGGATTCTGACAATCCCTCTGTGTGGCCAAATACTTTGGAAGTGATTTTAAAGTAAAACTAGTCAGGTTGAAGGACATGAGACATTAATGATAAAATGCCTTGATCAGATGGATCAGAATATACTGACTGACAGTAAAAATAAACCAAACCAAACCAAACCAAACCAAATCAAAAACAACAATACCAACCCCAGAATTTTGGAGCATTCTGGTGATTTGAATTCAAATTCCTCTATGTTTTCAACTAAGCTGCTGAGGCCTACTTCAATGTGTGTATGTGTGCGTATGTGTGTGTGTAACACCCATATTGCACACTACCAGTCCTAGGGTGTCCTCCAGAGTTCCTAGCCCTGTGTTAGATGCTCGTAATTCCCATAGAGAGTTCCCCACTGGAAGAGTTTACAGCCTGAGGATGATGTTCACAAATGAGGGGAACCACTTAAGCAAACCAGCGAGAAACTCCAGGGAGGGATATCAGGAAGGAGCTGTATTCCTCACAGCAAATGAAAATGTAATTCTGTGCAGTATGGTGAACTCTTTTCTAAAATGGTGAACTCTCTTCTAGAATGAGCTAGTTAAAATAAGGAATAGTCTCAGTATTTTCTTACCAAAGCAAAATTACACTATGCTAACACAATATGTTCATGATTTTGGTTTTTTTTCTCCTTCATAAATCTAACATGGGTCTATTTATTCAAGAAACAATTGCCTGCCCAGGACTCAAACAGATCTGCCCTTTACCCATGTAGGTCCCAAGCCACCTGATGCAAACATGCTGCAGTCAAAAGCTGCTGTCTCTGAGTTAAAAATCCCACAGAAACAAAGTATTTTGGGGCAGGGCTGGTTTGTTACCCGTGGCTTGGGAATCAAACACAGGTGAAGAAAAAGGCTTTAAGCCTAGAAGGACCTTTAATGTTAGATAATGCAAGGAGTCCAGGTAAAGCTTTCCTGATTTTTCCTTTGAAGCGCAAATTTGAAGGTTGTATTTGGATGTGGCAGTTACCATGTCTGTTTTTCACAACTGCCAAAGAGGCAGATGTGGCAGGGTTTGGGCAGTTCACATTTCCCAGTTGTATGGGAATGATGGAAGAATGTAGTTAGCTTTGGGGGACTCTCCTACCATTTAGTGGGGTATTCACAGGAGCAATCAAGAGATATAGAGTATGGTGGTATAAGTACAGATGCATAGCTGTATGAATGCCTACTTGCCAAATTTAATCTTTTTTTGTGATGTGTTGAATGATGAGGAGATGCTTCCTCAGAACACTTCTGCAAACCTGAATTATAGCCTATGGTTTTGTTAGATATGCTTTAGGGTTGAAAGGTCAGGGTATTTCCTGTAATATTTTCATATTTAAACCAACTTATAAATGTTCCCTGGAACTGTATTTTTTTCCCCTGATGGTAAAATGCAAAATTTTGAAAAATCTTAAAATGCCCAGTTAATATAAATTGGTGATTCCAGAATTCTTTTCACCAGTGTTTCCTCCAGGACTGTTCAAATTCAGATAATAAACACTACATGAATGGATGTCCAATGTCTCTAAAGTAGCTCATTGTGACAGAGATTACCTAACCTCAAATCTTCAGATCCCACCATGCCCTGAGTACTGTGTATAGATAACAGTGAAGACCACAATGAGTAGAGGTTTAATATTAATTATACTTTTTAGACAAAATTAAAATGGAAATTAGTACTTTCTTGTCATTTATTTCCCAACTTTCTCTAAGTATTTAATGTTCTTGGGCTTTTCTGATAGACTTTCTTAAAAAGTCAAAGTAATCCAAGCAAATAATGCTGAAGAAAAATTCAAAACCTGATTTCCTATGGATTTATGTCTACTGTGAATTAAGGAATGAGATTTGAGTGAAGCATTTGCTATCATATGCAAAATTGTTAACTATGCTTTCATTTCTGGATTCTCTGACATTTGGTAAATCATGGAGTGGCATTATAGCCATTTTTTTCTCCTCAGTCATTCTGCTTGGATATGTCATAAAAGTCACCTTTCTTAAACTAGTGCTATTTTCCTGCCTTGGAAGTTTTCAAAAAGCACAGACAGAGAGGAATGGACAGAGCAAGGCTGCAATTGAATACATTTCATTTACAAAACAAACTGTGAGGAAACACAAGGGCACCATGACCTTCACTCCTGCAGCAGAAATATAATTTTAACTCCTTTGTATGTAATGCTGAATTCTTGTGACAATATAGGTTTCTTGCCCATGGACAACAGGTAAAATAGAGATTATATCTGAAGTTAATCCGCAACTCTATCACTCATTTGAAGATAAAAAGCACTACTTAAGATTTTCAGGGAGCCAGAGAATAAATCATATACGCCATGTGTTTCCCCATCATACCCTTCTCCGTTTCTGGAAAGGAAGATGATGGTTTTCACAAGGACTAGGTGATCATATTGTCTCAAATAACATATTCCCCTGAATATAATCAATGACAGTTTATCAGATTACTGACAGGAGCATGGTGTATTTTAAAGATGTATGCACTTCAAGACAATATTCCCCAGTGACTGATTTACAAGTATAGAGAATCTGTTCATTGGGTGAGCTTGAATACAATGCAGTCAGTAGATACCATTCTGGCGCAGGAATGTGAATCAGACAAACATATGATGGAGTGAGGACAAATGCCATCTAAGAGGATAAGTCACAGAAAGGGTATATTTATTTTGAGGGTTACCTTTGACGTACCTCTGCACTTACATAGTTTGGAATTTTTTTCACTAGGTAAAAAAAGCTTCACTTCCTACAGTGAAGCTAACAAATTGTTTTAGAACTGTGGGATGCAGCACACCTTCAATGGTGGGAACAAAGGATATGGCCACATAAACTTATTTGCCCCTTCCTGTGCTGCACTCAGGCCTGTAGCATATTTTCAGCACAGAAGTAGAAAGAGTCATGGTTGGTAAGAGGAGACTGGGGAGGTGTTTTGGTAGCTGAAGTACGAAGAATTCATGGCCCATTGCCTGATCCCCTCACCCACTAACAGATGGCAAGAGGAAGACTTATCTGCCTTAAAACGTAGAGAACAAGCTAACACACTATAAGGTTTTGTAAACCTATGAAAATATTGTTCTCAATGTCATTCTTAACAGCCTTTCATGCTGCACGCTGGTTAACAGAGATTTACATGTTTAGTATTACTCTTGCAAGTCACAAACCTATAGAACGATTTCAGGTGGTTAGTAAAATATGTGGTTGAACTTTACAACAGATGTATTGACAGTTATAATGAATTCTGCAGCTTTTAGAACTAGCTCCATAAGGAAAAATTAAGTCAAGGATTTACAGGGTGTCAGTACAAATTTATTGAGAAAACTTCATAATAAACTTAAGGAGCTCAATAAGGGCTGGTTCTGAAATGTCATAAAAGAAACAAGCACCACAGTATGCGCTGCACTGAATAGGACATGCTATCTACAGGAAGCTACTTTAGAAATTTTTATTTATGATATTCATTATGGAATTTCATTGCTGTGAAGTATTACAGTACTTCACAATAACCCTATAGGAATAAACAGCATTTTCTTACTTTGTTTCTAAGTTTAGAGTTTGAAGTGCAGCAAAATGAAGGCAGGCTTGTGATAAAAGCTTGTAAGAATCTTGTTCTTAATAATTTTCACTATGCTACTGCCAAATCCTGATCATGACCAAACTCCTGCATTATCAAAGGTTTTGATAGTAGTGGTTCTTATACCTACAGATCTGTTCTGGATATAAATAGAAATGTTTTTTCAGCCACTGCAGTGATGAGTTTCTCTTACACAAATCCTCCCAGGATTCACAGACATAGCATGTTTCTTTTATTTGGGTGAAGAAACAATTTAAAACCTGAACAGATTAGGTTTACACAAGAATACAGCTGCAAGAGAAAGAGGTATTGTTATCTCTCAAGTTGTTTTCAAACTCTTGAGCGTTCACCCAAAAATCTATGACCTAATTGCCTCCTCTGCCTGATAGATCTTAAATCCCTGTCTCCCACTTCCCTGTAGAATATCCAGCAATCAGACTCCTGAGTAGTCTAAGGTGAAGTGCTGTTTGTCTCTTTTGCAGAAGTTGTTTCATTTTGCATGAAAAAAGCAGCACTCAATGGACTGTTCAGTGAGGATGGGAATGTCGTTCACTGCTCTAATGATGGTATTCAGCTGGGAAGGAGGATACTTGCAGCTAAGGAATCCACAAGTATTCCAGATTAAATAAGTATTGGAGAAGAGTGCACAACACGAGTTTCTCTCCTTTCTGCACAAATTTCCTTATCAACAGGCTGGAGGAAAACTCTCTTCTACTTGCTCTCTTCAACATATACAAGATGAGTATTAGTTATCATTTGCAAGCAAAATAGTCTTGCAGGGGAGTCTTACTCCAGAGCACCAGGCTGCCTCTGCTACTCAGGGCACTCTTCTGAGAGGTGGGAAAGAGGTTCCATTTATGCAGAAAGAGTGATGGGTGTACAGAGGAACATTTGGCTGTGACATTAAGTATTTCTTATCTTAGCTATTTTAAACAAATTACCTATTAAGATTTTGGGCTCAGTAAATTCTATTTTGGCCCGTCTTCTTTACAATTCAGGGCTCTGACTTCATTCAATAGTCAGGCAACTGAAAGTCTATAATTTGAGGCTTGTCTCATTGCCAGGAGGTGCAGATAATGCAAAGAAACAGATCTTTGCTGTCTAAGAAATTACTGACAGGATCAAAATACACATAATGGGAGGAGCCTTAAGCTTGTAAATTAAAATCTTAAAAACCAGGGCTGAGGATGTGTGAAAAATACTTAAATTCTTTTATTGCATTTTTAAAAGGTTTATGGTAAGACATACAAAACCTGTTTTCTCTCAGTTTGCCTTCTATTTAAGTAGCCAGAAGGAACACAGGGGGAAAGACTTTTGCAAATGAAGATATGGCAACTGAAGAGTCTGAAGCAATTAGTCAGTGGCAGATTACATCCTTCCTTTATTGAAGAACAATCTTCAATGAGATTAATGAGAGAAACAAAATTAGTTTAATAAAGAAATTCTTAAGGGATAAAATGTTCATGCTATGCATCTACTGTTACCATGTAATCTTGTTTGAGCTGATTAGATTGTTTTATCAAAAACCTGGGTAGAAATGTCGTGGAAGATGGAGCTCAGCATGATACTTCCAAATTAAAGCATATAATAGTAGTCTCAGGTCATGCTGTTTGGTGTCACTGATGCACATGCAGGAAGAGTTAATGGCGCTGCATTTCAATAAGCTGTCAGATTTCTGTGCTGTGGATGGATGTGCCATTTTAGTGGGAGGTTACTCAGATAATGTAGAATGATATAAAAAAGTCTCAAAACTTGGTCTCATGTTGTCTAAAAAAGGAAATAAGATTCAGGTGTGAAATTTATTTGAGGAGGATCACTTGTGGGTTTTTTCTACATAGAACCTATCCCCTCTCGTGGCTATGTGAAGAGTGTTGTGCTCTCTCTTAAAAAGTCACTTCTAGATCCCCTCCTGTTTGAGTCTTATTCCTTTTCCAGAATAAAGAAATACAGGTGCACTGTATAATACCTAATATTTAACGCAGGCATACAGATTTTTTTTTTTTACTATTTGAATACAAAGAATGAAGTAACACAAATGTTATCTGGACAAGTTACTGAACAATTAGTTTTGAACCCCCTTAACTGGTAGAATGTCTGGTTGGATGGTGGGGAAAGGGTTTATAATAACAGAGAAGAGCTAGAGCTGATTGTAGCAAGCATACCCCAACACTGTAAGTAAGAGAGAATACTGAGCTGATTAAAGAGAGGAATTGAAAGGTTCCATTCCAACAGTCTCCCGAAGAATGTGAAAGCAGCAACCAGTAAATCCCTTTTTTTCTCTGGTCTTCTTTTTATACCAAGAGACCTGAACCACATGCATTTAAAACCACCAAAAAGGAATCATCAAATAATCTTTCTCGGCCCTGTATGTTGACTTTTAATAAAGCCTAAAACACAGGGGAAATTACAAAGAACTGGAAAAAAATCTTATGCCAATATTTTAAAAGGGCAAACCACCCATCAAATCTCAATCCTAGCCAAATAATAGAATGTTTGACATCATCATTAATAAATAATTTTACTCCCCTCTTTGTAATTCAACTTTATTTTATGAAAAATAAAAGTTTTTAAACTTGATATTTTTCCTAGGTTATGGATTTAGTTGATAAATAATATAAGTAATGTTTTCTTTTTGAATAATCCTGTCAGGCATTTGTCCTAAAAGTATTTCACATTTTTATTAAAAAACAAGAATCTCAGTTATTAACAGCCTGAAAACATTAAATGGATTCAAAGCTTTTAAAATGGGGCTGCAAAGAGAAAATGGTAATGTGTAATAGAGGTTTCCTCTACAAAGATTTATTTGAAATCTATATTATTTATCCCTAATCTATTTACCATTTTTGTTTAAAAATAAATGATGAAAAACAAAATCCTATATTCTATATTTTGCCAGTACACTTCTGTTATAATTTTGACCTCTTGAGAATATCTGGTGGATGTTTTCCTGTGTGCTTAACCCACAGTAAAGAAACCTCAGTAAACGCCCTTGCATTTAAATGTTTTGGGGTGTTACAATGGCTCACACACACTTGTCCTTGAACAGTGTTGGTAAGGGTGAACAAGTTGGGTGTTCTCACAAGCAACAAAATACAGCTTAAATAGTGCAGCACAAGCAATCCTGTGTGTGTTTTCTTAGAGAGCCTACAGCTGCTTCCCTTCTTTGTTGCATCCCTATCTGTTCAGAACAGCTTTTCTTACTAACTTGTTGAACAGTGATATGTGCATTTGAATGCAAAGCACACTGTGGGGTCCTTGAGCTTCAGAAGAACTGCTACTTGATCTGTTCCCACAGGACTGTAGTGAAGTAGAAACCATCAAATCTTCCCTTGGGCGAAGTCTACAGTCCACACGCTTCACATACTTATTAACCCTGAACTTCTGTGTGGCCTGTGGTCATTTGCATAAGGATGATAAAGTCCTAGAGAAGACAAGCACCATCAGCTCAGACACAAGTTTTAACAAGGAGTACCCAACAGAGCTGGAGTGTTTTACCCTGGAGAAAAGGAGGCTCAGGGAACACCTTAGCACAGTCTCAATCTGCCTGAAAGGAGGCTATAGCAAGGTAGGTGTTGGGTCTCTTCTCCCAAGTAACAAGCAATAGAACAAGAGGTTATGGCCTCAAGTCAAGTCACATGAAGTTTGAAATGGACAAGCTTCTTCATGGAAGAGATTGTCAGGAATTGTAACAGGTTACCCAGGGAAGTAGTTGAGTTGCCATCACAATGATATTTAAAAGATGTGCAGATGTGATGTTTAGAGACATGGTTTAGAGGTTGACTTGGAAGTGTTTGGTTAACAGTGGGATTCAATCTTAGAAGTCTTTTCCAATGCAGGCAATTCTATGATTCTTTAATGCTACTAACTTTGTGTCTCTGAAGAGGTAGATAATGTAGGGCCTACTGCTGTCTATCTGAGGTGGCAAACACTGCACAGTCACCCAGCACCCACAAATCCACTGTGATCTAGGAGAACCTGCATTAGCAATACACCATAAAGGCACAGTGGAGCAAGTTTCAGGTGTACAGACTTTGCTGACCAACTTTCCACTTCCATTGGCCCAGGGAGTATCAGCACTACTGACTGCTTTGAAAAGCCCAAGATATTGTAGGTAACTAGAATAAAGGTGTCCAGGTCTGGTCTGAGGAGTGAATTTCCCTGTCTCAAGACACTGTCCTGGTGAAGATAACCAAAATCCATGTGTGCAGGTGGTTTCTACACATCTGGGCATGAGGATGAGTAAGATGGCGTAGCAAGCTGAGGCCCTTGGAGGAAGACACTGAGCATGACCCTTCACAGTCAAGCTTTCCTTACACCCACAGCCTGTAAGCTTGGTGCAGAGCATGCTTGTGCTTTGACCTCACATCTTCCTCCTTCAAAATATCTACATTTTAACCAATAGCCTGGCTAAAGCCTGGCTCTAAACCAGTGCTTCAGGAAAGAGAGAAGGAGTAGTTGATTTCCCAGGCAGCATGATTAATTTATCCCAGCAGTTGTGTACAAACTAAGGGCCCTGTCTCCTAGTTCATCTGGGTTTGCTTTACAGGATAGCAACAATATTCAAAGAGCAGAAACTGCTGAAGAGTTGTAGAGAGCATTCTGAGAGTGGGCTGGTCCATCCTGAGAGTGACATGGGAGGAGAGCAGGCCCATGTAAGACATTACACTGCTCAGTTGCAAATTTGCATGGAGTAATTCCTGTGAATACTTTTGTCATTACATTGGCTTTCAGCAAAAGCTCATCTAATACACTTTCAAGATGCCCCTAAGCCTTAACAATACTGACAAAAAGAAGTCACTTCTCTAAGAACTCAAATACTGCTGTGAAGGAAGGTATTGCTATACCCTGATGACAGCAGGATGCAGGAATCAATGTAGCTGTGATAGCTGTAATACCGCTTGAAAACAGCACTGAAAGAGGGGAGAACCAGACTTCAGTCCTGACAAATAAAGGAAACACAAAACCTGTGGGGACCCTCTGTGTTTACTCTGTCTAGACAGTTTACATGCAGAGATTCTGGCATGAGCAACTTTCCATTGTTATGCAATATGGCCTGACCTGAAAAACCCTTCACTTTACTCAGCAATTCATTTCAGGCTTGAATCAGTGAACCAAAGATGAAAGATCAGCAGTTTGTTCAGTATAATTCAGCTTCATCAAGCACACCTAAAATATGAGAATGGATGTTGCAAAATTAACAGCTCAGAGTCAGAGTTGGAAGATCTTATTTACATTATCATCAGGAGGCTTCCTGCCTTTTCAAAAGCTTAGTAAACTTTGTGGCATAAATGCAAGACTTACATAGTGATAAGCTATATATTGGCAACAAGGTACATTGGTTTGAAGATGATATCCACTGTAAGCTAAAATTCTATTAATGCTAACAAAACGCCAGTACCGAGACACTTAACTCAAAGCGTCTTTGCAGTAGTTACAGCTGTATCTTTATCCAGTGCCTGTTCTAAAGCTGAGGTCTCAGTACTTTACACTTTTCATACAATATCATGACTTTTTCATGTCACACATGAAGGTAATCATGGATTTGAAACATGAATCTAGTCCACTGCATTATTTAGTAAAATCTCACAGCAAATGTTGCAAGCCTTGCTCTCTCCCTTCTCAGTACAGACAGTTGCACAAAGCCCAGCACATTCCAAGACTCAACCCTGAAGGAACTATGACAATCTTTTACTCAGTGATAACTTATGTTTTAACTCTTTGTGCATGTCACGTAAATTTCAACCAAATATATTTTTCTTTCTCTTTCCACGAATGGCTAGAGACCTGGACTTGTGCAAGTTACAAATGCATAATATTTCACAGAATGTGTGTGTATGTGTATATATATATATATATATATATATTTTTCCTTCAAGGAGAACATAAAAATTTTGAACACTAAGTTCCTCATTCATTCATATGAAAGAAGTGGGAGACATCCTTTTTTGAATTGTTTCCTCTTCCTCTTCAAAAGGCTTTTTTCTAGAAGTTCTCAAATGCAGAAGCCACAGCTGTTTCTCCAGTTTACAGTTGCACCTTTACCCTATTCTGCAGTTCCTAGTCATATCCTATCTATGATTCTCTAAGGCAGCATCCTTCAATGGCATTCTAGATCTTGGAAAAGATGAGAAGTGCCCTTGGGAAAAATCCCCTTGCTCCCAGTTGTGTCCCTGGAGTCAGAACAGGCAGTGGCACCAAGAGTTCTGAATCTGAGAAATCTAATATTAATTGGTTCACCTGGTGATATTAAATACTTGGACAATTTATGGGTAGCTCTGGCAGTCAGAGAATATATGAGATATACATTTTTGAATAGTTTGTAACTAGGACAGGTGTGGGCTGCTTTTCAAAATTCTATTCCTAATGCAAAGGTTTCTGGGACAAATTTCAGATTCATTTTTAAATTCTAGATACAGATTTCTTCAGGTGTGAAAATATATACTTTTGTCTTGACTTGATCTCAAGAGCATATAGATTATGTTATCTAATTTGAAAAGAAAGCAACCTCCATCTAAATCTTACTATATTGTGCCAGACCAAAATTAAAGTTTGGCAAATGGTACAAACTGAAAACAACATGGTACCCAGTTGCTAGCGACATACTGTGAACAGATAGTTGTACGGTATGAGTTTTAACTATTGAAGGCACCACTTTAAAGGATTACAATTTCATATATTATCATAGAATCATAGCTCTAGTGGCCCCTTAAATGAGTTACAAATTTTACTCTTGTAAGACTGATTTCATACTGTCTTAACCAGTGGAAGCAATATGTAAATTACTTTACCTAGGTACTACATTAATGAATAATTCATACTGGAATTTACTAAACATCAATAATTTCCAGTAACTTTCTGTTTTATATATGCATGCAGCTCTAAATCTTCAGCAACAGGAACTGCTTGACACAAGTCAAGAGAAAATTTATTTAACCCTCCTTTACACAAACTTCAAACAAGCATTATATTCTTGTCTTAATCTTAATAGCAGTATACAGGGAAGAAAATGTTCTAGTAACACTAAGGATTCATTTTTTCTTTAGTCTTGTGAGAGGTAACCACTTGGAAGGAAAGATACATTTGCGCCATTCCCATACAATGCACACCAGATCAGCTCTCATTCATTCAGACTCACATTCCTCCAAGTAAAAATATGCAGCTTAAAGGTAGAAATATTACCCCCCAACGTAGGATAATCCCTGCCATCTCTGTAGAGTTCAAATACAGGAAGATAAAATTATATTGCTGAGAACCTCTAGAGATTTTAAGTTATAGAAATGTTTCTTTCAAGACTGCTCTTCTCTCAGGTTTTATTTCATCACTAGCAATGAAAAAGAATCAACCAACTTTTCCTTCTTCCCATTCATCCTCAGTCCTGTGTATAGGAAGGCACTTTGGACCAATTTTCCCTCATTTAACCCTTCATCTTGTGCCTTACTACAAGGTTGTTCTGCTGGGAGACTATTTTTGAAGACTTTCAACTCCCTGTAAATCTTGAGGTACACTAGCAGAATTACACACCTTTTACCTGCCTTTCCATGGTTAATGTATTTCATGTTGCAGTAAAATATGTTTTAGAACATGCAACATCCGGCCAGACATGGGAAAAACACAAGAATAATTTTTCCAGCATAGTTTGTGTAGGGGCTCCAATTATCAGGTCATGAGACATTGCAAGTCACTGCAGGTCACTTTTAAGCATCCTGTAACAAAAATGCCCAAAGTTGCATAGTTTTCCTGTAATGTACATAATGTAATTGCATAGTTTTCCTTAATGGTGCATTATAATTCACCATGTGCCATAGCTCTTTGGTTGTTCTATGACTCAGAGACCTTGTCTCATTATTAATCATTTCTAAACCAAAAAATAAAGATTAATGTGTGCACTTTCTTTAGCCACAAACACCAGTGTAGATAAAGCACAATCTTTGCTCTACCAGTGTTTTGCACTCTCCATACAAGCATATAAATGACTAGCCTCTTTTCTACCTTGTAAAAATGAGGTTCATAAGCAGTAATTGCTCTACTCTGT
The DNA here is from genome assembly GCF_000277835.1 of Geospiza fortis. NCBI lineage: Eukaryota > Metazoa > Chordata > Aves > Passeriformes > Thraupidae > Geospiza > Geospiza fortis. The sequence goes on along the minus strand of NW_005054353.1, from coordinate 3,838,471 downwards.
ATTCCTTGCACGAGCAGCTAAATATTATATTTCTAGTAAGGTACTCTTGCATTCTAAAGATAACTTAAATGCATCCTGCTTTCATAAATAATATATTGGTGACTCACTGATGTATCATAAGACACAGTTAAGTAAGAACCATCTGGAAACAAATCAATATTAGGTATAGGACTGTTTTAACATCTGTTGGTTCCTTTAAAATGAGATTGTGGAAACTTGTTAAACAATTAGTTTACAAGTTCTGCTTATGTTTACAATCACATCTACCACATGTTTTTTCCTTCATGAAATTAAGTTAGTTTCAGTCTAAGCACAGTACTGTGGTTCTGAGAGCACTGCAAATGCCAGCCATAGGATGTCATTGTCATGGAGTTCATCTGAATGGAGATGTTGGTGTAACAAATCGTCTTTGGTGTGAGAGAATGATTGAGCTTTGCATATACTGAAAAGCAGCTGAAATCAGTGTAAAAATCCCACATAAATCAAAATAGAAAATATTAGAGAAGGAGTAAGTGAAGAAACTAGAAGTTACAATGATTAGGTAAGGCCAGTATTGCTTTAAGAAGCTTTTAAATAACTTTTCCTCTGGCATGGATTTTTAAATTTGATTCTTGAAATCCATGTGTGTAGTCATTACCAAGTGCATTAAAATGATGTAAAGTCCAGAAAACCTATAACTTCAAGGAGCAATATGAAAAAGGGAGGCTTGTAAAGCAACTTTACGCTGCTTTCCCCATGGGTTTTCCGGTTTTAGCACATACCCCTTCCCCGATTTCTGGTTGACCGTGCAGCTGATACAGCATCATCAGTGTGTACATTTCCCACCAAAAAGTTCAGATTCTTTCTTCTCAGCTCTGTATCCACTGAACACAATTTTGTTCTCGCACTCCTAAAGCCCATGGTAGGCAGGGAAGGACAGCCACTCCTTGTTGGTGCTCTCTGCTTCTGGAAGATAAGAGGGAGACAGCACAGAGTCTGGGCTTTCCACAGGGACCGGCCGATTCTGCCTGGAGACTGTCTTCCCTTCCCTCCCATTTATTCACCCAATATAATAGAAATTAATGTATCTCAGAACAAGGATCAGTTTACAGATATTTTCAACTCACTTCACTAAACATACATGTGACAGGGAAAAAATTATTCCATTAAGCCCTTGGTGTGAAAATTTGCATTTAGATTAGTCTAGCACAGGTGAAAACATTTGAACATACATGTTTCCGGAGACACTGGGTGCTGTCCTAGTATCCTGTTTTCTAGTTATAAAAAAGCTTAGTGATGTATACTGTCTACATGTCAGGTTGAAAAAAAAAAAAGTGGGCACAGTCCAGAAGTACACACTTCAGAAATTACCCCCAACACCCCTCTTTTTTCATCTATCATTAACCCTAACAATAGCTCAACACTAGCGACAATCCAGTCATATCCACAATGTAATTGCTCAAGTTATTCCTTACAGTCTGTTCAGGAGCACATAAAGATCTGAGGAGCATGGCTAACAAGACAGTAGTTCCTTAACTGGTTCAAAAAGAATTCAGCATACAATTCTCAGAAGAGAGAGACACAGCTTCCTTCCTGCTGTTGCAATCTTATTGGTTTGATCCATAATCTTCATTTTCTCCTAAAGTCTGACTTTTCTGCACTCTTAAAAATTGCAGAGGTATCTCCTTAAAGAGCCTCTTCCCTCAATAGATATAATCCTAACATTATCCCTAAAATTAACCCTAACCTGAGTGGAGGAGGTCACCTGTGGGGTCTCTGCCATGCTCGTGACATGCTCCCCATGGGGATCCCCACGCTGCTGAGGAAGCTGCACAACCAAAAGCAAGGCCGAGCCCGCCAATGCCCATGGCACAAAGGCTTCTGCCCTGCTCTGCTCCATACACCCTCCCATTGTCAGAAATCCACCTGGGTTGCAGGTCCTCTTCCTCCCACCCTGCCTGCAGATCAGCTTTGGGCTGACCTAGATCCGACAAGCTCTTCCTGCTGCTGACAGAGTCTGCCTGCAGAGCAGACCCGCTCTGTCTGCCCGGTGCCGCTGTGTCCCAGAGCAGCTGCTGTGCATGGCGGTGGCTGCCCACACACCTCCTTGCCTCCCCACCAGCCAGGAGACACGGCCCAACCAGCCTTGCAGCTTCTTATAGGGAGTAATGCACCCTGCAGCCAACTTAGAGGTGCTCCAAGACATTGTTAGAGAAACAAGGGTAGCTTTTCCC
>NW_005054353.1:3834708-3836087 GCF_000277835.1 Geospiza fortis | reverse complement strand
GGACAGCAAGTGCACAGTGGCAGGGCAGCTGCCAGTCAGTCAGAGCACGGTGATGACAATGCCAAGGTCGTGGGTCGGGTCCTTGCACAGGCCGTTCACTTAAGAGCTGGACTTGATGGTCCTTGTGATCCCTTCCAACTCAGAATAATCTGTGACAATCTGACTGCATTTCAGTGGAAGTGTGATTCCCCCTGATGTTCACAAGCTTTTCTCACCTGCAGCTCCCAGCATATCCCCTCCTTGTCAGACCTTCCGTCCTTGTAACTTGTTTATCCTCCACACACACTGGTTGTCAGATGCAATGGCCATTGCTTTGGGAGGGTCCAACATGTTTAGTGCTCGTTCTCTGCAATGAAGGTTTCTCTAGGAAGGAGACGTCTTCTGCACAGCTGGCCAGTACATGGGGGCAGACACTGTGTGTCCACCACGGATGATGAGAGAGATCAGCCCAGTCAGGGTTGTTCTGATGGTTCTCCCAGGGATAGGAAAGAGCTTTAAAAAAGGAGTTAGATGTTACACTTCAGTGCAAGGGTATCTAAAATTCCTCCTAGAACGTGATATTAGGGATCTGCATTTAAAGTCTACTATTATTATTTAGAATCTGCCATTAGAACCTCGTTGGTTTCTCATATCCTACCATCTCCTGGCCTTCCTGAGTTACTATAAAACCAGACAGCTGGCAGAGCTAGCCTAGAGGCCTGAAGAAGGGACTGTGAAAGGCAGGAGGTGCTATGAAGATCCTCTTTGTCCATGGTGCCAAAGAAAAGCCCTGTAGATTAACTCCACCTGATTTCAAGATCTGTTGCTTCTGAACAGCAGAAAACCTCACCAGAGTAGTATATACTGCAGCTCTGCAAATGCAGAAGATGCTACAGAGTGTGGGCCATTATGCATCAGCTGTGGCTGTGAGAGGGGGAGACAATGGTCCTTGCCAGATCCTGGTGATTGGGAAGGGGACAAAGCAGATGTCCTCAGTGTGAATCCAGTGACAAATCTTCCTTGCTCTTCCCTCCTCCCCACGTGGTCCTCCCTCGCAGCTGCCCAGCCTGCCAGCCTTGACCACAGGGTGAGCTTTGCACTGCCCAGGACACATGGAGAGAAAAGTGAAACCTCAGGGCTGGAAAGGCCAAGACATGAGCAGAGCACAGCCAGGGTTGGACCTGTAAGTACAGTCCTGATTTTGAGGGTTGGTGTGGGAAGATGTACATACCTATGAAAATGCCTGGTATCCAGATAGGGATAATTTCCAGAGGTTTTTATCTTTCTGTGTGCTTATGCATTGTTGCAAATTGGCCATGAGGGCATGGTTACTTACTCCAAAAGGCCAGCGTGGGCTGACTGATAAAAGAGGCATGCAGGACATCTGAGCAGTTGCAGCG
>NW_005054353.1:3833190-3834661 GCF_000277835.1 Geospiza fortis | reverse complement strand
TATGTAACTGTTTATGAGGTAATTTGGGTTGCTTAGCAATGTTGTTTGTACTTCTCAACTACAAATATTGGGCCAGAACCCTGCAGTGACCCCGGGGAAAGGGACACATCTGAAAACCAAACACCCAGGGTTTGATTTTAGCAAGAGCTATTGCCCAGTCAGTTCATCTGAACTGCTCTCATTTCAGCTGTGCACGGAAAGGCAGCTAATTGTAAAATGAAAGTCGTATAAATGTCAGGGAATATGGTCTCTGTGGACAAAAAATGCCCCATTGTAATAAAAATCTTATGGCAGACCACACAATCTCTGGTCTGACAGTTTAAAGATTGTTTTAAGAAATGGCATCTCACTGCTGTAGTGTCAGACTGACTCCATCAACTTTGTGTGCAAATCTGCTCAAGTACTGAAAGACTTTCTGCTAACTGAAGTCTTCATTTAAAAGGACTTCCTAGAACAATATTCCTGTGAAACTTTCAGTGAAAGAAATCTTCTTTCCCTGTCTTAATTTCATAATTGACTGTTTTGAATGAAATTTTCCAAATGTCATCTTGAAGTAGCACCTGGCAGGCAACCATGAGAATGAGATTCTAACACAGTTATAAGTAATTGGAAGCAGAGTCTTATAATGCAAAGTGCCAAGCAGGCTTAATAACAGCCTGGGTTGCTAACCCACTATGAGAGAAAGGAATATTCTTATTCATGATATTGGTTTAGCTGAAGTTATGTAGGTGGCCGATTTTAGCATGTGCAGAATAAATATTTCCTGAGAAATATCACTGAAGAAGAAATTAATTTGAATTATTAATTAAGGTGTTAGGCTAGCCACATTAAGTACAGATAATGTTCATATTAATTATTCTGCCATTTCACTGATCTCTTTTATACCTAGCTTTTTAATAGCACTGTAGGTCTACCTCGTCCTCTTCCTGTTCTGATCTGACAGGAGAAGTGCCATGCAAATGAGTGGCTTTTTGAAAGGCACCTTTCTACCCTTCTGTAAATGTCAATAAATTTCCATGTAATGTAAGAAATAGTTGTCACTTCAGTTTGGTAGGGGATTAAGGGAAGGATTTTACCTCTTCTGGAGTGTTTAATAAAGCCAGTAGCAATATATATTTTAAAGTGGATCTTTCTATGCTTATTCAGGTCCTTTTGATACTAGTTGGAAGCTAGTCACTGCTTTCAACAGGTTTGGAGTCAGTCCCTAAGCTGTTATTACAATTTATGAAAGTCTGAATTCCATGAATAATTGAGCCATTCTTCAGAAGCAGTTGTAAATATTTTTAGACCAGCTTCTGAGAAGAAACTACACACACACACACACACACACACACACTCACAAAACCCAGTTAAAACTATGGCAATGGTAATGCTCTGCTTTAATTCAGACTCATGGCAAAATCTGCAGAGAAACCATGCTGCAAACCTGCTTTGCACTCATTTCTACACTTATCATTGACATAAGCTCACT
>NW_005054353.1:3823847-3833141 GCF_000277835.1 Geospiza fortis | reverse complement strand
TGGTGAGATTGGCTGCTTATCTGATAGCACAGGATTCCTCCTGCTATATTCACACTATCTTTACATGGAAATAAAAGCTAGTAGATGAGCAATTTACCTTCATTGTGGGTTGTCTAATCCAGCACAATCCAATACATCAGTTTACATGAACAGGTCTTGTTGGCCATATTTTCCCTTCATAATTTCATAGCCTTTTTAAACACCCTCCTATCTTGACTCTTATGTCACATCTCCAAATGTTTTCTTGCTGTGTAGGCAGCAGACCTATATTTGGCAAAAAAGGGTTGTGAATCCTGGATCCAAAACAGGATACAGAAAGGTCCATAAAAACATAGCTGAAAGATCTGAAGCAAGTCTGCATTTTGAGGGAGAGAATGAAGAGTTTTCAGCAGCAAGACAAAGTTCTGAAATCAGTTTTCAGTTTGAGTATCTGCAAAGCAAGATAGCTACAAATCTGTAATATTCATGCTTACTTAATGCCATGGATTAACCTCATAGATGAAGAAGGTGAATATGTCTTTTTAGAAAGACTGAGAGAACCCTGTTTTGGGGCTTTGGGGCGGCCCCACAGAGTGGCACTGTGCTCTTGCTGCTGCTGACCCCTCCCTGCCCTGATGCTGCAGGTGGGTGACCAAGAGATGAAGGCTTTCCAAAGGGAAGAGCCAGAGCAGCAGTGCCAGGTTCAGAGAGCAGCAGGCTGAAGAGGCACAAGGCACCTCAGCAATCAGCAGCCTACAGGGTAAGGGCACCACTGGCACTTAGGCAGGGTTTGTGGAGTGCAAGAAGAAAGCTTTGCAGCATTCTTCTGAGGAGGACATGTGAAGCTGTGGGAGATCTCAATCACATCTGGAGGAACAGAATGGGAAAATGCATGGGGCAGGATATGGATGACAATTCTGGAGGAGGAAGTCTTGACAGGATGCAGAGAGAGGGGGTCAGGGAAAGTAAGTATTGACATATTTGCTCACAGTACCATATGCTGAGAATGGGAAGGACAGTTTGTCCTACACTGTGGATATGTTTAAAAGAATTAATCAAAGATTGGGAACTGGCACTCTGTCTGTCCCTAACAACACGCTCTTCAGAATGCAGCTGGAGCTCTAAGAGGGATGTAGATTTTGAAGCCTAGGTTCAGGTCATTTCAGAAATTATTTTTTCTGCTTCTGCTCCTGCTCCTTTGAAGTAACTTTTCCATTTTGTTCAAGGATATACACTGAGGAATGTGTTCAAGACCTAAAATACCAGCAGAAACTGTACATGTATTTGCATCCTGTTCTCTAACTCAACACAGAGCAATGTTCTGCTCTTGCACTGTCCTTGGGGGAAATGGCTGTAGTGCGGAAAGAGTTTCTTGTTGAGTCACCACATGGTGAGGTTGTAGTGATGAGGAATGGATTTTATGCAGGATTTTATGCACTGCTGACCCGCCTGGTATTTTAATTACAATTTTTCATCTAATCATGGTATATAAAAGGAAAGCAACTTACATTTACATTTCTAATTCTTCTAAATGTGGGTGCTACACCAGTCAGTCATGCTGAGGGATTGACAGCAACTACCTTCATGTGAAAATTTGGTGTAGTGAGTGTTGTCATCTTTGTTCCCTTTTTGAGTTGCTAGGCATTATCCTGTAAACTTCTTCATTTCTCCTATGGCTTGTTCAGGGCTAATACCAGCATGCCAATTATATGACAACAAAATCCCCAAACCTTCAATTCATGCAATAGCAGCCCTTTGGTGAAAGGGCAGCAATGTGTAATAGGACATACAGAAAGTCACTAGGGAGCAGTGAGGGGGAAGAGGAGAGACTGCCATGAAAAGATGTACAGAATTTATAGTGATTCTCATAGCTCTGCATAGGATTTGTTTTAAAAGCACAAGATTTTTTAAAAAAACAATAGTTTCATACAGGATGTTCCCTAACTCCTTTCTGCAGAGCTGCTCAGACATGAAGCGAAAAGCAGCCAAATGTTGTTGTCCATAGTGGGGAACTTGGGGAGATGGCGGATTCGCTAATGATGGATCTTCCCCAGTGCTTCTTATTGTTCAGGCCATGCCTCTTTAAGTCATTAGATATATGTTGAATTTTCAAGTTGGCAGGACTCACATACAGTAGCCTCAAATCATAACACCGCAGTTTCTTTCACACAGTTCCTGGGGGCTGAAAAAGGGAGTAGTATTCATGACAAGATGGCAACGATAAGGCAGATGTGTCTCTGTACACAGTAGTAAGATTTTATTTCACACAAAACAGGAATTCAACACAGCAGTGAATAAGGAGAGAGGCTGCCAGTACTCCTCTTGGCAGCCTCTTGTTTTAATCCTCCTTTCATGTAGCCTCTTCTGGTGCTCCCCATGATCTCAGTTATTCCTGCAAGACCTGTAACAATTTTACAAAAAGAAAATTCCTTTTCTAAAAGCTTAGAAAGAGCAATTTAAAATGAGAATTAATACAAATTAAAATAAATGTACTTGATTAATAGTATCTTTTATATATTGTATCTCTTAAATATTTTGTTTGCAAATTAAAAAAAACCAACATAACAAACCAGCAACAAAAGCTTCCTCTCTTACTAAAGATTTTATTTAGACTACTTTTGTAATAATTCTTTTCCTCTTTTTAATAGTCTTGAACTATCTCATCACAGCTTTAATTAGGATAACCTTTTATCTGTTTATGTTCTACAGTGGCATTTGAAGATTGGCCTTCAGTGAGAGCTTTGGGTGATGTGTACACTGAGGCTTTGGAAACTTCTTCTGGACAAGCTGCCAGCAAACAATTACCCTTCTAAATGTCAATAAGCTAGACATCAATTGTCAGTTTGCATAATTTCTAAAAGCCTGCTCTCTCTGTAGATTACATCAAAAGTGGAATGCACACTTTAAAAAATAGAACTTGATTTTGATCATGTATTAAGCATTTTTATCCCTAGGGACTTGGGTAAAGAGTGTTATACTTCAGAGCTTTTAAGTTACTCTTGTGCTGTTCCAAAACCAAAATATTTACAGATAAATTTTTAGAATATTGAACAGAAGCCCTAAAGTGTTTTTTTAATATAAATTACATCAAAAAAGGATGCTTACTGAGAGGGAAAATATGCAATGGCAGTTTTAAAGAAGTATCAATACTAACATTTGTGTGTGTTATGGGAGCATGGATTGGAAAGTAGCTGTGGCTGATGTTGAGTGCATCTAGTGATGACAATTATTTCTTAGGATAGATTTCTTGTTGACCCATAAATCTCTATTTCTTTGCCCTTCTTTCATAATTAGACAGCTCATGGTTCAGAAAGAAATGTCTTTTCCATTTTAGAATTGTACAGGCTGGATTAGATCACCTCCATTGACAAGCATTATGAAACCAGTATAGTTACCTACTGAGTATTGACTGAAAGTTGTGCTTGTAAGTGATTCATCTCTTCATGTGTTCCTAAGTACTTATTAAAAAAAAATATAGGCCTAAGGCAGATCAAATAGAAAAGGATAGAAGGGATTCAGAGGGATCAAAGTGAGAAAAGGTTACTCCCAAAAGCCTTCTGAAATGGCAGTCTTCAAGTCTTCAGCACTGAACTGAAAGTACTCCACAGTTATTATCTGTTTGCAAACAGAGCTTGGAGCATGCCAACAGGGAAATAGTCTTTCCTCTGTAAGGATCATTCTATATCCCAAATAAAACCTTGTTTCTTAAATTACACTTGTCTTATGAATTAGGAACTTTCAGCTCTCTTTCTGCATTCCTTTTGCATTTGTATAACTTACCCTAAGTGATGCTATGGCATGCAGCGGGATGGCACAGCACTGATTGGAGCAATATTGCTCTAGCAGCTGAGCTTACTCAAAATGTTCTAACACTCAAGGTATTTCTGAGCATGCATGAAGCTTCATTTAGACTTGACATATTGTTTATGATATCTCCTTGTAAGTTGTGCATTCACTGTCTATCATTATGACTTATAGGCTCAGGATGACACAATCTTTTGAAACAGCTTGGTTCAAAAACAGAGTTACTTTTTGTTGATAATCCCATCCTAAAAATCCAATTTTTTTTTAGTTTTGGGATATATTCTTACTAATATGTTCTATATTTATGAAAGAATTTTGCAAGTCAATAAGCATCACTTTACACATACTCTAAATGATATAATTTGTTCAGAATTCTTAACATCTTTTGCCTTATTCTGAATCTTCTGCTGCTCTTACTCATTCCTCATGTAACTCAGGCATCTTGTACTGCAGCATTTCATTTACTTTTTTTTCATTTTTATGTTAACTGACATGCAGGCTGTCAAAATGTTACTGCACCTAGCATCACCTCAGAGTCATGGCTTAAGTTGGAACTTAAGACAAATGAGACATTCTCTATGTTAAATTTCATTAATGCCCAATCACATATATCTCCTAGTGTTAGCTACAATTATATCACTTTCAGACAGCATTTGAGCCTCTGTTCCCCACAGCCCAAGAGAACTGACTGTGCTAAAGAGGACCATCTTCTCTTTTACCTATTCAACCTGCACTATTTTGTATAGAAATTTACTTATTACACTGAGGCAGGACAGAAGATAGCGAAAAGGAGAGAAAGTGTATCTTATTAGTGAAGACTTCTTTTAGAGGCTGCAAATATTGGTGGTGGGTTGCAATAAATAAATATAAGAAAAAATCTGTTTATCTGAGACTGTTACCTAGTTTAGTGTCCTAAATATTTGGCTTACTGTACTTACCCAGGGTGTGATTTCAGGTCCATGATCTGAATCACACAGATCTGAGCACATGTTTGTCTAACCTTTGAAAACATCTCCTCGTGTGGGTCACTTTGCTAGATTAAGGCTCGGCAGACATTAGGATCTATGCTCTGTGGTACTTTGTTCTATTACCACTGCAGTGATGACAAATATTTTCAACTTTGGCCATAAGCCTTAGGGAATTTTTATATTAAGGATAGTCAGTAAACTATGAATCTGCATCGGATAGCTATGTCTGTCCTTAGTGTGTTTATTTTTCCCTTTCTTTTTTTTTATTGAATAAAGCTTAGCACTTGAAAAGGGTACACTAGTTATGATATTTTAGGATCAAAGGCCTTACTCAGTCATCTCCAGTGAAACAAAACATTAATTGAAGGAGCCCTGTAGCAAAACAATAGTAATATACCTTTCAAATCTGCAGAGGGGGTGGCTACCTTTGGTATTCAGATTCGAAGATTTCATAGAAATGTTGACTTTTCCCTCTCTTCTCACATTCATGATAAAAGAGTCCATAAAACTTCAGCTTTCATTAGCCTCTGTCTTTCTAGGCAGTACCATATGCATTGGCAAACTCTGGCCTGGATTTGTAATATTTTTGAAGCTGAATAATTCACTGATTCATTAATGCTGGGGACTGCTCATAGCGCACTAATAAAAGTGTGCTCCCCAGCTGCCAGAGTTTTGACAAGATCCAAGGCATATGTGAGACATCTCCATATCTCCTACCCTACAAAAGGGCTTAATTGCTCTCTCACCACTCTCTCCCAGTGGCAGCCTCTGTTCATTTTGTCACTCTTGTAGCATGAGCTGTGGTTTACAGTTACTACTGAACCCAGCTGGTGGGATTCAGTCTGCAGCCATTTGGGATGCTGCAGGCTTTCCAAGATATCTACGTGGGGCTGGCAGAAATTGCACTGGAGCTGGTACAGCAGACCACTACTCTGCAGAAGACAGAAAAAGCAGACAGGACAGATATCTGTGGCATCTCAAATGACAATACACACTTTTGCCTGTACAACTGAGTCATACCGGCAAACCAAGGCAGGAACACTGCAGGAATTCACAAATCTTCAAAGTGTACCGACTCACTTATTTTCCATCCTGTTTTAAGGGTGTGTTCTGATGTAATAGCCTAATTTCAGCGTGTTTTAAATGATGTATAAAGTGATAAATCCAGCTCACTAGAGGCATGGATATTTTTTCTATCATTACGCTGTTCAATGCAGTTAGTTTCCTTTCTTGTTGCAACAAACCACTAAGCCCCATGCCCCTCCCTGTAATTTCCAAAATAAATATTTTAAAGTATTTATGCGACATTTATCTTTAATTATTCCACTCTTCATCTTTGCAGGGTCTTGACTGCCTTGATCTGGAAATCCTCTATTTCCAGTAGCTGGAATAAGGTGTGTAAGCATATTTGCCTACGCAACTTCCCTTATTACAGATTTTGGTTAAAGATACAGTTAAGTGCAACTTATCATGTAAAGAGATGGGACTAAAGATACTCTCAGTTCTCAAATTAAATTACTTGAAGGGTTTTTTTCAGTTTTTTAGTTCATGTAAAAAGTACAAAATGTCAACATCAGCAATTATTTGGGTAGATCTGGCAAGCACTCTAGACAAGTTATAAGTGGAGTACAAAGATGGATTGAATATCTTTCCACAGTTTCCCCCAGCTCTATTTTCTTCAGTTCAAATAAATGACATATAACCAATGTGGAAAACTTCACATTAGTCAAATAATATCTTTGCTTTACAGTAATTGCAAATATTCACAACCTTTAGAGGAAGGAATAACGGCATGTTAATAACTACTGATCATCATTTAGGATCTGGAAAGATGTTTGGGCTGAAACTGACTTAAAAGAGATCAAGATATCACCTCCAGTTCTTTCATGTTTACTTATGCACTTGGACCTCAAGGGGAGTCAACTAATGCTTCAAAGTTATTTTAAAAATTCAAGCTGGTAATATTTGAGTATATCTGGCCTGCTTCACATCCAAATTTAATTTTCCTCTTTTGTCTTTAGATAGTTATTTTCATCTTTCTTTATCTGTTTTGGTTTGAAATGTGCATTAGTCACAGTACCTCTTCAACAAAAACAGGTCATCTGGCTTGATGATTAATGCCTCTCATCTTCAATAAAAGCACAAAGAATACTAAAATCCTCATCAGACTAATTAGTAAGAATGCCCTTGAGCCAGCCACAAGTCTTAGTGAGGATCTATCATGAGTTCACAGAACTGCTATGTCTGATCTTTTTATTTACTTCTTTTAAGTAATATCTGGACATTCAATGGAAATCACAGACACAGAAATCACTGGCTTGGGAGTATCAGTATTTTTTCCCATATAGTTAATTTCAATGCCTTGAGTTCATCACAGTTTTCAATAATGAAAATTGCTCATATGCCGCTGATTATATGGCACAGTAACAAATATTGGCCAAGGAAGAAAAATAGCAAAATATAAAATACTTTACTTAACAAATTGATCAGGAAAGCAATGAAGAAAAGTTAATAATCTTCCAAAGATCTGTATTTTGTCATATATGGAAAAATAAACAAAGGCACAGTGGTCAATTTATTTCTGGTTTTGCTTTAAGAAGGACTATATTGTGTTTTAATAACTTTTCTGAAGTTTGAGTCAATCCTTTCTTTTATTTACTTTAGTTTTGCTGTCATTATCACTGAAGTAGTGTTTTTCCTATTTCAAAATGACATAGTTTACCAATAAGTCAGAATCATAGCTCCATATAGCTTTTCGTTTTAAACAGAGAATAAAAACAATGAAAGATTTGCTTGAAGACAGAGCAACCAATCCATATGTGTCAGTGTCAGCTTACTTCCCCAGGTCACTTCAGGGCTTGATTCACCACTTTTTAAGACTGTATAAACATTTCAGGAAATGTTAATGAGCACAAGTCTCACAAAACAGTTCTAGATTTTGTTGTTATTAGCTGTCTGTTTAAATTTTAATTTTTTTGCCCAATTACAAATTTTTGCCCAGAACAGAGATACTGGCATTTCTGAGAAGTAGCTCAGGATTCATATTTAAAAATGTCATACTTATTCAACAACTGATTAACAACATTCCACAAAGCAGAATCCAGTGAGATTTCTTTTACTCTTCAATATTTAATGGTGTTGTTGTTAAGCTTCAGGATCAGCATTAAGGCAAACCTACACTCCCGAAATCCTAAAATCTGTATTTTTACACATCATCTTATTTGTAGCTGTGGAAATTATTCTGTGTGCCCAACATGCTTTATGATTTCCCAGTTGCATACTGTGGGGTGGAATCATAGAATAGTTTGGGTTGGAAGAGACGTTAAGGATCAACCAGTTCCAAACCCCTTGCCACGGGCATAGACACCTTCCACTAGACCAGGTTGTTCAGAGCCTCATCCACCAACCTGGTCTTGAACACTTCCAGGGGTGATGCATTCACAACTTCTCTGGGCAACCTGTTCCTGTGCCTCATTACACTCACAGTAAAGAACTTCTTCTTAATATCCAATTTAACCTACCCTCATTCAGTTTAAAGCCATTACCTCTTACCCTGTGACTACAAACTCTTGGAAAAAGTGCCTCTCCAGCTCTCTTGTGGCCCTCTATAGGTACTGGAAGGTGCTCTAAGATCTCCACCGTGTCTTCTCCAGAGTGAACAATGGGACCATTATTTTTACTGCAAATGAACCATTAACTATATTTGCCTTGCTGTACTCAGAAAGCTGACACCTTCTTCTTCCTTTCTCACTGTTAAGGCCCAGCCCACCCCTGGAATTTCGGGGCTGAAATTTCAATTCCTGAAATCTAGATAGGTAGATAGAATTTTATTAGAAGCTTTGTCCCTGAAACAAACTTCCTATATTCTCCTACATGAAGCGCATAGTTTCTATTTGTTGCTTGTGGCTTGGCTGTTTCCAGTATCAACAGAGATACTGACAGTAACCTGAGAGGTCCAAGACACATAAAACTGCAAGAGAACAGTTTTCCTGCCCTCCTTGCTGCCCTTCCCCTCACAGATATAAGACTGAATAGCACCTGCAGATTGTGGCAGGGATTCCTGACCCCCTCACCGAAATACCTTTTCTGGTTTTGCATTCAGTAGGCTTCCTACAAAAACTGTGAAAAGTGATTTTGGCAGTGTCATTGGGGTGACTTCACAGTAAAATTATTTCATCATTAGTTGACAATTGTCGTCGGTAGGCCACAAGGTTTTCGGGGTGAAGGAAGAGATGAGATGGGCTCCATGATCAGAAGGCTTGATTTATAAAGTTATGATATATACATCTATTATAACTATACTAAAAAGAAAAAGAAAAGGAGAGTTTCCAGAAGCTGCTAGCTACCTAAGAATAGAAAGTAAAGAAAGAAATAACAAACCTTGCTCTCTTGGACTGTGTCCGAGAGAGCTCAGTTCCGGATTGGCCATTACCTCCAAACACTCAATCTGGGCCAATCCAGAACTGACCTGCTGCATTCCACAGAAGCAGATAACCTATTGTTTATGTCTGGTTGCTGAACTTCTCAGCTTTAGCAGGGAAAT
>NW_005054353.1:3776086-3823778 GCF_000277835.1 Geospiza fortis | reverse complement strand
CAGGAATGCTGGCTCCATCCTCTGGCTTGCTGGGCAGCAGATCCTTTAAGATGCTGCTTTACTCTCAAAAGCAATGCTGCAAATAACAGCATTGGGGGTTCTATTCTCTTCCAGAGATTTCCATAACAAACAGAGGGGACTTGTGACAAGATGTTTCATCTAATGTCCCCTTTCAGAAGGGAAAGTCAAGTCATACAGTGATATACATCCATGTGTTAAAAGTATTAATAAACCCGTCTGTGTTTGCAATAGATAAAAAAAATATTTGGTGATTCACTAAAAAAAGAAAAACCCAAAACATTCCAGTTCATTTTCTTAAGAAGGTGTCAGCTCTGAAGCATTTATACCAGGCAGAATGTAATGTGGCCATTGCCACAACCCAACAAGGAGCAGCATACATAAAAACCATTACAGTTTAATAGGTTCTATTTTCAAATAAAATTAACCATTCAAACAAAATAGACTTGAATATATGACCTTTTTAGAAATGTGGTTTTAAAAGATGAAGAGGTAATTGTTTCAGTACAGCTGCCCTGAATTTTTTGTTGTTGTTTAAGAATCGACAACTCTCTGAGCAGATCCCTATAGAACTAAGTTTTGTGGTTGATATCTTTGATTATGCACCTGTAATTATATTTTGAGTCCACTGGAGAAGGGATTACAATTTTTCTACCTCTTCAACTGGTTCAAGGCTAAGATATGACCATAATATTTTTTTTCAGGACCTAAATTTTACTGTTCCTTTCTAGAACTATTTACTGATATTTCCAGCATATTACCCTGCCAGTAATGTTTCAGTTATATAAATATGTTTGTTTGTGTCCAGATATGTTTATGGGGTGATTTTTCTCCTTCTAAAATTGTTGCTTTGGTGTTTTTTTTTTTTTTAGTTTTCATCCTCAATCACTAGTACGTGATCTTCTGTAGAGGATGAACATCACAAATTGTTAACAGATTTCTCTCAATGATTTTGCTTTATTATTTGTTATGCCAAAGGGCATGGCCTAGCAGACAAATTAGGCAAACTATCCTTTCTAATGAGTCATTTAATCCCAAACAAGACCCCCAATTTTACATGGGAACTACATATTAGTGTTATACATTTTCCTATTTTTCTTTTCTCAGTTGATGTTAGTTTCCTAATCACATGTATTTGCAGCATATTCAGAATATCATTAATCTCTTAAGAATAGTATTTGTTATATTTACACAATGCAGTGTAAATAAAAAGTCATTTATGCTAAAAAAAATCCACAATCACTATGTTATCTGAGAACCTTTGTAACCTATTCCTTGCACAGAAGGATTACAGTGCTTAGGATAAATTAAGGGGGTTGCTGATAACACTCAGGAAGTATGCATGGGAAGTTACAAACACAGCTCTCCAGTCCACTGCCTAACAGATTTCTAATACCAAATGAATATTTTAATATTTAGGTGACTGTAAACTGAGCAACCAGTATGCATCACCCATCTTCCTTGTTTTATGGAGAAGATACTGGCAGTCTCACTCTAATGCCAGTCACAGCTTCATTCTCTCCAAACACATAATTTTCATCTTCTGCATTTTAATTCTGAAGCTGTTTTGTTTTATTCAACATTTTAATACATTATTTTATTGCTTCAGGAAAAAATCAGAAACTGAGATTTTACTTTGGATTTTTGGACAAGGCTTTTTTTTTAATATTGTTTGGTTTTAGAAACTAGAATTTCAAAAATCAATGTCCATGTTATTGATAAGCAGTTGAGAGAAGACAAATCGGCAATCCAAAGGTAATAGTCAACATGATTCCCACCTAATTTGAGGTGTGTTGATTTTCTAAGGGACTAATGTGATAATTGCTATGTTGCTTACCTCATAGATGTCATCCTAGTCAACTAGAATCCAGCCAAATACCCAGATGCATTGGACTTACTGAGTTTCTCACATAAAGCTGACCTTGGTCCTACAAGGCTTCCTGATTTCTGACACCCTTAGAAGAAATGTAGTCAATCAGCACCACATGAGCTAAGTAGGACCTGAAAACAACCAATGCTTGGCCTGATAATCCAGCTGTCTGATCTCCTCTTGTCTCCAACATTATTTTTATGGAAGGGTGAAAAGATGAAGGCAAAGAATTAAAAAATTTCTCTAACAAGTGCTGAGACACATTTTCACAAATATTCCACTCCTATAGAACAGAAATTACATGGGAAGAAAACTTAATCTTCTTGCTTCATGATAGGAAAGAAGAAGTTTATGAGGGGATACAAACTTCTTTTCCTCTCCACTAAGTGAAGACACAAAGTTTTCCTTTCCTCTTTCTCTTCTGTGGAGTGGTTCTGCATACTTTCACTGCTTTAGATGAAGGATCAGGCTTTTGTGCTTATAATTTCTCTGATAATGGTATGTAAAATGGAGAAGTTTTGTCTTGTTTCCTCCAGACTAGTGGAGAGAAATGAATGGTCAAGAAGGTTTTAATTCACACTTTTATTTTAAAAAAAATTTGGCCTTAGATTCTGTACATTTTTCCATTAAAATAGCTAAACAGATAATCATTAAGTGATTTCTGCATAAAACAATTGTACTTAAAAAACCTCTCTGTGAAAATGAATTTAGTCCTTTTGCCCATCTTAAACTTTGTTTTTGCTGCTTCATTAGGGTATTATTCCTTATGACTGGCAGAATTTTCCAATTACTTATGATATTGTCTTCTAGTGGCTATTTGAACATTTAGTCGAATTACCTGCAGTGGGGGCTGTACAAAACCTGATGCATTCTTCAGGGTTTGGAACCATTATAGTCAAATCTTGATGAACATTTTCTGGCAACTATAATCCAATTAAAAAAACACAAAGAGTAAGCTATGCCTAAAAAGGAAATGTGTGCTATTATCTGATATTGGAAATTTCCCCTGAATTTCCATTTCCTTGTTTTCAAATATATGGGGACTAATTCTACTCTTGTCACTAGCTGATGCAATGGACCTGCACACAGGCAAAGGAGAACCTGGGAAGGGCTGGGAATTTCATAATTATATGGATGCTAACTGTCCTGACACTTCCATCTGGTAGAACAATGCTCATTTCTGAATACATGGATTTGCACTTTTCTCTGGTAATGCCATTCTTAGATTATTTTTGTCTAATCTTTTCCAAGATTTACACTTGACAGAGTATAATTGAACACTTATACACATGAACAATAAATTACAGCCATCACTTGCCCTTTTAACATTTGTAGCACATTTTGGCATGATGTCTGCTATATTCACCAAATACGTAAGCAATCTGTGACAGAGCACTGTAGATGAGATTGATGAGGATTAGGAAAGGAAGTAGTAATTTTTGTCTGTTCCAGACTTTGCATACCCATCCTAAATGTAGAATATATTGGTTGAAAGATTCTGACATTTCATTTTCTATTATAGCAGCTGTCCCCTTTTTCCTAAATGACAGCCAATAAACATGACCAGCGCCCTCCAGATATTTGCAGGCTTCTAATTTTCTAATGGCTCATTATACATTCCCCATATAGTGTGTTTGCTATGGGATGGCTAAGTAAGACATAGCATTACATCAGCCACTTAGAAAATCCTGTTATGAGTCCATGCCAGTAAGAACATTACTAATTCCCCAGTAAGAATATCACTATTTGTTCCCTGAGTTTCAGCACTCACCTCTCGAGGTGCTGCGTGCCTTCATCCTGCTTTAGTGGGAGATATGTAGCCCACTAGGGTAAAGTTTAGCTATATCATTGGACTGAAGGGAAGGCTTGTAAAGTTAGGTCTGCACGTTGAACTTGTCAGTTCAATGGAAGGTGTCCTAAACCCACAAATGTCAATCCTATTGTTCCATCAATTTTACACAGGATCTCTTTAGCTGAAGTCTAAAACCCTTTTACCGAATAGGTTTCTGTGTCCTATTTAAAAATTCCTAGATTTAAAAATCTAGGAAATATTTTCCATGTTTATCTAATGCAAATGTCCTTTTTTCTAAATGTCTGCTGGTCACTTCTCACTTCACAATGGCACAATCCAGAAGTATGATAAGAAATGGAGATACTGTATCATTCTGGATATTCAAAATGTAATTGACATGATTTCCCCCACTGGTTCAAAGAAATTTTTCTAAAGAAATACTCAAGCTATGTATCTCTGGCATCAGAAAGCAGCAAGTAATGGGTGCTTATGAAGCCCCAGTTGATGGGATGCATAGCCCAGTGGCCACTGCACCTGGGGCTGCCAATGCAGTACATTTGTCTCTGATCTTTAAACCATTTAGCACTTGCTTCCCTGGAGTGATTACTTCAGAACTGAAGATGATTCAGTGTTCCTTTTGATAAATGGTTCTTGAAAGCCCAAGACAGGTTCTGTCTGGAAGAATTCACAGCCATCTGCTGGGAAGTTAATGTATTCATCTCACACATACAAATGGCTTTGTGGATGATGTTTCACTGCTTTGCACTAATATGACTTTATTGGCATTGAAATCAACCTGCACCACTGAAAAAATGGATTTATAATCTGACCAATGGATTCCATTTAATGATACAAACCCCTCAATTACAGCAGCGGGAAAACATGTGGAAAGAAGGAATTCCTGTAATCTCTTTTCCTTCTAACTGCTCCTTTACTGAAATGTCCATTTGTCTCACATTGAAGAAGGAACCTAAAGGACTATATTTCTCTTTTTTTTGTCTTCTACCCCCTCCTCTCCCCTCTCCTCCCCCCACCCCCAATTTCATTCAAATCCTTTGGTTATTCCTAAATTCATACATTATGTTGTAACTGAATGTGAATAGTTTTAAAATGGGTTAGGAAATCCCTCCTATATTTTCATCACTGTCATTGGGATAAATGTTTCTGAGGGATATGTATTATTTTTTATTTCCATGTTGGTGATGAATATAGTTTTCTTCAAGCTACAGAGATCGTACTATTTCACCAGTGTGATCTGTCTTTGAGACTTGCCTTCTATGCTCAAGAAAATGTATGGAAAAAGCTGAGCTTTGCACCTCTGAAGTGTCCCTGCAAGACATTCTGCTGGGTATTTTTCACCTTGAGAAAAATCTCATGTGATGGATTTCTTCCCTTACATTAACCTTCTTGAAGTCACAGGAAGAAGCCTATTGACCTCAAGGATGCACCTTTGGATTTCAAACTGACTTGGAATTCAAATCTGTTGTTTCCAACCTTCACTTAATAATAGTCACAAGAATTATAAAATCAGCTTTTTCAAAGCCAGTAATGCAGAAACTATGCACTCCAATTCTGATGTCTCATCATATCAGAGCCTTGGGTTACAGTCACAGCAATTCCACTGAAGTCAGGGAACCCACCATGGCTGGGGGATGACACAGGTGTAATTGGAAATAACTCTGAGACAGTGCATTTAACAATTGTAAACCAATTAACTTACAGCACAAGAAGGGGCATAGGTTTGGGCTTGTGAATCCATAAACATCAATGGGCATAACTCTTTTTGCTTCAATGGAATTAATTTAGACTTCGAGTCAATGGAGAATTTGGCCCCTCTCTTTGGAAATCCAATAACTATTCCATAATCTCTTTGCAGTTTAGATAAATACAGCTTAATATCTAATTGGTGTTGTTTACACATTTTTTGTGGGTCTCATAAATCATAGTACCATTTTAATCATCAGTATTTCTGGATAATTTTCCAATTAATTCAGTAAGCAGGACAGAAGAATTAATGAAATAGCCTTTAGCCACTCCCCAATTTCTTATTGTAATCAGATGTTCCATAAAGAGTTAGATCCTGTTTTCCGCGTCCTTCTAACAGCTTTACTCAATATATATATTCAATATATCAATAAATGTGTTTTCAAGCATAATATTCTCTTGGCATAATCATCTGTTCATTCAGAATTACCATCTGTGCCTTGCTGGAGATTTCATTCTTTTATGAAACTGGCAGTGATGGCAAAGTTCATTTGAATTCCCAGGACATGCAACTATCAAACAGTTTGAAATTCTCTTTTCCAAGCCAGTTTTTCACACTGGTAGAACTTTTAAGAACAGAGAATTAATGATTTTTTATTGTTGCTGTTGTTCCATGTTTCACAGAACACTGTCCACCATCCTTCCCCTCCTCCTACCATCATTTTCTCTACCAAGTTCTTAACTTAGCCTTGATGGATGAGACTCCCTGTGAAGGCCATCAGCACTTGTATTTTAATCAGCAGTACAGATTGCAGTTGACTTAAATGAAGCATATTTCCCACCCAGGGACTGAGCACACTGCCTTCAAGCAGATCATATTTAAAAATAATCCTACAAAAAGATCCTATATCATATAAGGCATGAGAAAGACCCTATATCGTATAAGGCATGCACAAGCAAATATCTTTTGAATGCAAAGGTATATATTTTTTCCTTATCATATTTATAAGAGGGAAAGGTTTCTTTTTTCTTTCTTCTTATACTGTACAAGCACTGAATTCACTGCTAGAGTCCTGTAGCTTTTGAACTGAGGAGCTAGAAGACCAAAAACACTCATCTTTTCTTGCTGTTGACTCTTTACCCTAGATATTTTCAAAATTTCCACATTTCAGTTACAGAATTCTATAGCAGGTGACATGGTAATTTACTTTTCTGCTTATTTTAAGGATCTTTTTTACAAGGAAGATAAATGTATGGCCTTGGTTCTTGGTACTGTGCAGGTCTTTCAGTCAAAATGGAAGAATAGAATTAAAAACCCTGAAACCTCACTAGGAAATATAATGTATTGAAGATACCTAGTTCCTTGAGTTATGTCTGAATCACATCCCCCTTTTTCAGAACTTTCAGTAACTAATTTCTACAAGATTATCATATATGATTCCCTGCACATTCTGTTGGCAACCTAGCAACCTGACTTGGAATGTGAACATTGAGATTTTGAAGTGCCTAAGTGGTCCTTCTCAATGTGGAACTCTTTAGGCCAGCAGAGATAGTTATACAGGAGCCTAGAATCTGGAACTGGCCTCAGTCTCCCTCTAAAGGAGTCCATATCTCTACAGTGATCACAATTCCTAATGTTTTGCTCAGAAGGACCTGAATTCCAGGTCACCACAATGGAGTGGACCACTGTGACACAGGTAACACAACTTGTAAAGGGGTCTCTGGCCTGAAGAAATAGGCAAAAAGGTTGGACGAGTGCATACTGTGAAGCTGAACTAGAAGTTCAGTTTCAGTCTGTACTGGGTGCGTGCCAGGTTGGTTTGCTGTTGTCATTCACTATAAATTTCTTTCCATCCTGTTTCCCTTTGGTTGTGTGAGAATAGAAATAGAAAGCTATTTCTTGGTGATGTGGTTCTAATTCCAGAAAACAACTGCATGAGCAGAGACATGATCCGGACATTTTCATTTGGCTCACATATAAAATAGTTTTCTAGAAATACGTAGAATAAAACTGAATCGCAAGCTGGTGTGCAGTGTGCAATGCATAATGTCAGGGGGAGATGAGCCACCCCCTGCTTCCCCAGTGGCACAAAGCAGAGTCCTGTGCAGTGGACTTCTGTCTGCTGAAGTGGGATTATTAACTACTATCTCGAGGAACAGTCTTTTCACTACCTGATGTTAGACATTTTTGCCAGAAAAATTAAGGTGTTTCAAAATGTTAATAATTAAATTATTAAAAATAATGTAAGTATAAATTAAACTGTAGGCTTTTCAGGATGTGCTCCAGAAAGGTAACGGAGCTCCTGCCTTCCAGTAACGTCCATGGAGGCTTTCTATAGCATTGTCAGCTTCTTCAGATCCGAGGAGGCAGCCAGTACCACTGGGTGTCGTGAGGGCTGGCTGCTACTGCAGGTAAGCCAGGAGAGAGTGCAGAGAGGCAGCAGGGCTGGCAGGCACGTAGACCCCAGCCAGAAGGGGCCGGGGTGCTGAGCAGCATGTTAGGGTTGGACCGGGTCTGGAGACAGCGACCAGCCCAGAGAGTCTGCAGGGCTCAGACAGCACCAAGGCCAAGCCAGAAAGCCCTGGCAGTGGGGCTGGACCAGAGCAGGAACAAGAAGCTGCTCGAAGCTCCTGCTGTCAGCGAGAGAGCTGGCCTTGGGCTGAGGACCCACACCTTCACCCTCTAGCTGCATCCCTGGGAGGGCAACGCACTCAGGGCACTGGCAAGGGGTAAATAGAAGATGCAAGTTTTAAGTAAAAACTTTCATAATAACCAGCCAAAATAGCTGAAGTGTATTTAGAAAGAAGTTTGTTAAGGAAGGTAGTACTACAAGTTTTTATTGATTCGCTCTCAGTTTATAAATGCCAGTGATTAATTTACACCCTGAAGTGTGACTTTTACCACAGTCATTAGTGGGGACATAAAAGATGTTGAACTCTCAGCAAAGCCAACAATATAACCTGTGCTGTTTGGCATTACTATGAGGGGGAAAAAAATAGGAATACTTGTAAAATGCCTAGTTTAATGACTTCTGTGATATCATTAAAGGGTTCCATAGTTTTTCTAACATTAACAGGGGGCTTTTATTTTTTATCCCTAAAACATCATCTCCCTGCTATGCTGTACAGATCAGTTTGGTCATGTCCTACCTATTAATACTCTTCCAGCTATGGGTTTAGGGGAATAGTAAATATGCATTTCCAAGATCTACTAAAGCAAAGAGAGGGTTATTGTTCTGTATGCTAGATTTCTTGAACCAACAAAAGCTGACACAAAAGCTCCCAGGCTTGATTAGGCCACTGGTTTATCTAATGCACTATCTTGTTCACAACTCAGAGAACTCAAAGAACAGCATGTTTCTGTTTTAAACCTATGCATAATAGTGTTCTGCAAATTCACTTTATATGAAGTAAATAGTCCAAAGTTATCTCAATAGCTTGGAAAATCTATTTCATCTTATGATTTGGTAGCTTATGATTGCATAGCTTTGACTGTTTACTGAGGCACTTGCCAATTGACATCATAAGATGCTGAAAAACACTTCAGAATTTTACTGCATTTTTCACCTGTAGCTTTGTGCTAAAGCCACTGAAATTTGGAACATTTCTGGATCCATGCCCACAGCTCACAATGGCTAGTCAAAGATTTTGTAAGGCCTTCTGACTTGACTCTACAAAATACACTACAAAAGCAGATCAAGATTTCTCAGTCATGTAGACAGAACTGCACTGTCATCTAAGGAAAACAGCTAGAGTCAACCTCTTGGTATGAGGAGAGAAAAAGCAGCAGATAGAGCCAATGTTCTGCTCTCCTGGAAGGAATGCATGACTTGAACATCCCAGGTTAAGAACCTTTGTTCAGTAGATGCACTAACTTTGGAAGTCAGTACCTCACCGTCTACCCTGAACAGAGAAAATTAAGCTCTAAGCTCCAAAACCGGCAGAGGATTTTCAAATATTGGTTGAAAATGACCAAAAGCGGTTCTGGCTGAAAGGCTCCATGAGAAACATTGTTTAAAAACACAGAGCTGGCAGTTCAAACACAACTTCTCAAAAACATCTAAGGAAAGCATCAGGTAGAACAATTGATAACTTGTCTTGCAGCTTTCTTACAGATCAAATGAGGCTTTGAAGATTTAGTGTATCCAGTGCAAGGCTCTTTAACTTTTGTTCTTTTTTTTTTTTTTTGTAGTAGTAGTAGTAGTGAGGAAGCTTTGCAGGTACTGAGCCCATGGTGCCTTTACTAATACAATTGGTTTCTTTAGGTTCATACTTGATGCTGCTGTTAGGCTTGTCTCCAGATCTGTGGCATTATGGAGATTGAGAAGAATTAGGTCTTCCATCACAGACTGCTCCCCTTCAAAGTAAGTTCCATCAGACTCTGCAAAAGCTAGAATTACTTGTTTTGCTCAGGAAAATTTGTGCAAACATTTGTCAACTAAATAGACCTTACCAAAATAAATTCACAGTATATGGAACTAGTAGAATAGCTATCCCTTCTTTTAGTATAGGTATTATCTCAACCAAGACTGTCCATAGAAGATACTCTTTTGATACATAAAACTTGATGATGTTCTTAAAGAAAAGGAAAAAAAGGAAAGTAGCAACAACATCTTTCTAGCAGATTCCTTGTGGTGTACAAGAATACACAGAGGTTACAAAATCTGCAGTCACAGAGACTGTGGTATCTTTCTTATTGCTGACAGTGGATTTGAAGCTGGTGATGGCAGACCCAACATATTAGCAACTTGATTGGCATTTTATAGCACATAGGTGTGGTGAGGGAAATACCCACAATGTCACCTTGACATGTCACTTCTGAAGTTTCATGAAAGCTGAAAAAAGGCAAGAGCTTTCTTTTCATGTAGTGACCTAGTAACTTTAGAGGCCTTTTCTTTTTTAGAAATGTAGTGCAAACCAGTATGTTAAATACATGATTAAGTTAAAATGAATTTTTTTTTTTTTTGTGCTCAGAGAGGACACATCGTCCTGATTGTCATTGCTGTGCTCTGGGCACTACACAGCCCAAAGCAAACAGGCAGACAAAGTAGTCATATTAGAGAAAGAATGTCAGCATAACCAACTGTTTGTTTCTTTCTGCTTGCACCAATCTGCCAGCAATGTTGGAGCCAATGCATTGTACCAGATTATTCACACTTAATTCAATCCCTTTATTTCACAGATCTTTGTTCTTAAAATGTTCTTTTAATTTGGAAGCAGAGGGAATGCCTGACACTTCCTCATCCATGCCACAAGTTATATACATTTATATGCATACTGCACACACACACACACACACACATATATATAGATATATAAGCACAGAAACAAATGAAGAGCTTTGTTTTGGTTTTTTTCTCTTTCTTCATCACTTTAAGCATCAGGAAGGGTGATATTGCCTAAATAACTTTTATTCACAGCAAGTAATATAATTATGTGATGCCACAGTTGTCAGCTACTAGGTGGATTGTGCATTGTTGATACCTGTATATTCATATGCATATTATTTTGACAGCTTTTGACAAAAGAAAATTATATTTGAATTTTTTAAGGAAACATGGTTCAGACAAAATCAGCGGCAAAGGGCAAATGTACTTAAAGAAATGTGGGTTTACTTCTTTGTTGTAGAAATGGCTGATTTCCTTTTCTGTGTAAAAATATTTTATGATAACCACTATGAATGGAAAATACATCTAGTCTGACTTCAAAGTTTCTTATCCCAGATGATAAAATGTTATTAATAATTTTGGTCAAGAAAATTACTGTGAGTACACAGGCAAAGACTGTGGCTTTACTTTTCATATGAATTGCCAGTGGTGTCATATCAAAGATGTGGTAACAGGGTAAACTAATGCTGAGGTTTGCACAAAAAAATATTTCTTGTGAGACATTTGCCATCCATTCTAACATTGTCAGTCATCTTCAGCAGCAATGAATGAATTCTAAGTTTTAAGTCAAAACCTAATGATAGCAGAGAAGTTCTCCTTACAACTTGGCAGGAATAGACTTTGAGTGTACGTTGGGTGCACCAGGTCTGATAATAGCTCATTTCCCTCTCTGAGGAGAGGATAAGAAGTCTCAATATATTTTTGTACCTGAAGCATGAAATTACTTATTTCTAAGACCCAAATTATAAACTTCTAAAACAAATAAAAGGAAAATTTTCCTGGAAGAATAGTTGTTATGACTGAAGGCCTGAACCAGCAAAGTAACTGACACCCTACACGCAAGACATCAAGCAAATACAGATGTTTATTTTTCTCTTTCTAACCTGATGAACATGGTGTAATTTCAGTAGGATCTTAAATTAATGAAGTCTAATGGAGACAGCTGACTGGGAAGCATTCCATGTGCATGTTGAATAATATGCTCCTGTGTGTTTTCTCTATGTGTATATGCATTGCAAATCTGATTCCATGTATTCAGACCCATATGTTACAACACTTCACAAAATAATATCATATTTTACATTTTGATTTTACAGGCTTTCTTATTATTTAACCATCCTTAGGATTATAATTACTCCAAATTATTTAACTGCAAGAACAAGCTAATAGCGGATTTCTTTTACCAGGTTGCTGAACATCACCTTGCACTGCCATTGCTTCTCATCCAGCCACATCTATGATTGGTATAATTTCTCTGTCCTTGGCTAGCTGGATTTTTAATTCTCAAAGCAATCCTTTCACAGTGAGGATGGATACAGTAATTATTAAGAGAGTGAAAAATCCTTTTTTATATATACAAGGAATAACCCCCCCTCACATTTCATTTTGATCTTTGCTTTACTCCTGGAGAAAGAAGGACAAGACATTTGGGGCAGGTGAATGACAGAGCTCAGGGAGGGCAGGGGCATGGATGTGCTTCCTCTCTCCCTGCAGAGCTCCTCTCTCCTCTCTCCACCTGAGTTTCTGAGCCACATCTCAAAGACACAGAGTGCCCATTGACTACATGGAAATCAATACCATACAAGAGGACATTTGATTAGTTTCTAAATTAAGATGAATTAGTGTTTTCTGTCTGTTTTGAGGGGACAGTCCCAGCTGCCAAGGCATGGCTTGTGGTGAGCCTTGCTGGAGGAGCCTACAGGGAGCGTAGGAGCCTACAGGGGCAGATTCTCAAGCTTCCATGGATAAAATTTAAGTTTTCCCACTCCACCATTGTGACTCATGTAACTCACAGAAGATGAGAAAATAAATAATATATAATTAGCTGATAATTAACATTGAGGAGCATTCATAGGCTCAGTTAGTTACGGGTAGTTTAGAAGAAATTATGCCTAACATTGCTTGCAGGTGAGAATTTCTGCCTCTGACCCCATGTATGAGTTCAAACTCACCCAGGCAGAGTCTTTGACTTTGAATCATTTTTAGGATTTTAAGACATAAAGAGGATGTCCCTTCCATGGTTACAAGTGTGCTTGTCTACAAAATTAATTCATGACTGGGTCTGTGAAAACCTAACTTTTTTTAATAAGAACTTAGGACATTTCACACATGGCACCTTGGTACTAGTATGCCAGAAGTAATTAAAATTTACTATAGTGTGTATAGTTACTGTATTTTTTCATATATGAATGATAAAGTGCTCAGAGAGAATACAGATATTAACTGCAATATTTAGACAGTGTAAATTTTTCCTTGCTCTCTTCTACAACTAAATTTTATTCTTATCAATATAACCTTCAACTTTTTTTGCATGACACAGCATCTTTCTGAAGCTGCAGTTTAGAAAAAAATCCTGCTTGAAATTTTGCTGGCATATGCAAACCTGCCATCTATGGAGAAATTGGAGGCATTTCAAGTGACTGATACACAATAACAGTGGCAGATTTGCAGTGATCTGAGCAAATTAACATTAAGTATGAGTCTTAAACAAGCTACATCAGGAAAAAGAAGAAATCAGAAGGATCAGTTTCTAGGAGTTAGACTCTCATGTATATTATCTGCTAAGCCATAAAACCAGGAGGACTTTTTAGAATGAATTTCCCAAAAAGTCTTTTTCTTGGCATTCAGTATAAAGAGACACAAAATTTTATTATTGGGTCTTCCAGCGCATTAGGGAAGTGCATTGTGATTACTCTGCATCATCCTGGCAGTATGAGAAACCAGGACTGTCACAGATCAGGATTATGAAGTTTTCCCCAAATTCAGAGCTGCATCCCAGGTACTTGCCAAGTCAGCATAGGTAGCAGTAAAGGAGCTGCAGCATAAAATCAAATATTCTTATGTGACTGTGGAGGCAGTTTCCTGAATCTGCAGATGTGCATTACAAGTGAACACATTGTAAGAACTCTGCCTGAGATTGTGTAGGTTTGCCATGACAAGTCAAAATCTGTCTTTATGGTTATGCAAACCTAATTATTTCTTACTTGGTATGAGAAGAAGAATCTGACCTTGTAACAGCCCATAAAACTGCTGTGAGAACAAATGGGGGGGAAAAGTCAGTCACATAGGCAGTTCATGCTACCACTGAATTCTTTGCAGTAGTCTCCATACAGCACAATGCACTCTGAAATATGGCATCAGCTAAAGCTGCACAATGTCTCTTGAGTGTAACTTTTGAGGGTATGTAGTATCAGGTTCCTATTTTCTGTACTGTGTTTATGTGGAAAGGTTTTGGTAGCTGGGGATTACAGGGTTGGCTTCTCAGAGAAGCTGCTAGAAGGTTCCCCCATGTCCAACAGATCCAAGACAGATATGCCGCTGGCCAAGGCTAAGTCCATCATCAATGGTGGTAGTGTCTCTGAGGCAATGTATTCAAAAAGGTGAAAAAAACCCACCTGGGCATCCAACTGCAATCAGAGAGGAGTGAGACTATGTGAGAGAAACAGCTCTGCAGGCACTGAGGTCAGTGAGGAAGTAGGGGGAAGAGATTCTCCAGGTGCTGCAGCAGAGATTCCCTGTACCCTGTGGTGATGATGATGGTGAGGCAATCCCTGTGTCCATGCAGCCCTTGGAGGTCCATGGTGGAGCAGATGGATGCCCAGAGGAGGTTGTCACCCACCAGAAGCTCAAACGCCAGCAGGCTTCTGGCCAGGTCTGTGGAGCCTACACTGGAGCAGGTTTGCTGGAAGGACTTGTGATCCTGTGAGGGAACCCACACTGCAGCAGTAGCAGAACTGTAACCTGTGGGATGGGACTGACCCTGTTTATGTTTAAGTTTATGGAGAACTGTCCCCTGTGAGAGGAACCCCACTCTGGAGCAGTGTGAGAAGACCTCCCTCTGAAGGAAAAGGTAGGTGCCATTGGCCTGCACCACTGGGGAGGAGAAGGTAGTAGAGAAAATCAGGAGTAAAGTTAGGCTGAGGAAGAAGGCGGGCAGGGAGGTAAGATGTTTTTAAGATTTGGGGGTTTTCTTCATTATCCTACCCTTTTTTCCCCCCCAAGCCTGTTTTGCCGATGATGATAACTGCTGAATGAACTCTTACTCTCCTTATCTCAACCCACAAGTCTCTTTGTATCTTTCTGTCAAGTTGAGGAGTGATAGGGTGGCTTTGGTATCCCATTAGGGTCAACCCATCACATGCAGCAAATTCTACTGAGGTAACTACACTGATAGAAATACTGATTATACACCAGCTAGTTTTATCCATTTTTTATTTGCATTTATGTACCTGGTGTCCTCTTCACAGTTGTGCAAATATCTATATGCTTAGTAGTGAAAAAACCCATCATAAATTTCAAATAAGATGAGTCTATCTTTAAAACTGGAGCTGAAATGACAAAATACACAAGTCTGTGACTCATCATTGCTATACATTGTTATTGTCACCTCCACAGCTAGACCAATACCTTTTGAAAGCTGCTTATTTTTAAGGACTTACATAAGTCCTTAAAATGACCAGGGGCTTACAGCACACTTTTTCTCTCTTGGAACAATTTTTCTGTTCTAGCACTCTAAACTTGTGATCTCCCTTCTGTCTATCTTTTTTTCGTCTGGCTATGCGGTGCAAGATGTGTATTATTTAATATTTCATTTAGATTTCTGATATCTTAATTTATTGTCATGTCCATTTGATTTGGTTCTCTACTTACTTTCCTCTCCTTCCTAGAGGTAGTGAGAACAGAACTTCATTTTGCTTGTGACAAACTACCTCTTCAGTGATAGTATCAATGCTGGAGAAATTCTTAGGTTTGGGTTTTTAATTTTGTGCTAAAGAGACTGATATGCATAACAACTGTGGATACACCCTAAATAGATCCTACTTCCATTTTGCTTCTACCTTAATAGGTGTCAACTTTGTTACTGTGTAGGAGTTCAGCATCAGTTTTGAAAGACTACATTTTCATTGCTTACATTCCATTTCTTTAATATGTTGTAGTCCTCAGGCTGTATTTGGTGCCACAGACCCTGGGTTCTCTCAATGATCTGATCTTTTAATTTGCTCAGGATCTTATTTTGACAGCCTCATTTAAAATGAGCAGTCCTTTTCTTCATTATTGCTCACTAACATTAAAATCAATTGGAATCTTATAGATCATCTTTAGGGCAAAGATAGCAAAAATTTGTTTTCCCATATCTGCAGAAAAGTAAGAGTTTCTACTGTTTTTTATTAAATGATGCATTTCAGGTTACCTATTTGCCTATATATTGTAGCCATTGGACTGTATCCATGCATTGTACCCACTGAATAGCTTTCCACTCCAGAGTACCCCAGTTCTAAAGAGCAATCACTAGTACCATTTTCCCTGAGACAGGTTTTTTACAAGGTGGTGATATCTGTTTTCTTTTCAAAAATTTATTTGTTCTCTCTTTCTGTCTGTTTTTTCTTCATACTCATTTGCTTCTTGATTTCCTCCTTGTTTTAATTGAATTTATTCTTTGCTGTTTAATTTATTCTTTACTGTAGTCAGCTAGTTGTGCAAGTTAACTTGTGAGACTGAAACCCTGATTTATCTCACTGAATTTTAAAAATCTGAGGTTCCAAATTTAGGAATTTCTGATAAATTAAGAAACACCTTCAGTGATTCAGGCTTTCTAAAATTTCAGTAGTCCCTTGAACATGATTATTCCTCTGTACTTACTATAAAACTCCTGAAATAGGTACTTCAGATATTGAGGTTGTAGGTGGAGTGAATCTAAATGCTATTTCAAGCTTTCATGCATCAGATGAATGACTGTGTTTCTGGAGAAGTTATGTCAATTGATAATCATGTTTCTAATCTGGGTTTGCTTGACTTTAACTCCCAGCAACAGCATCTTGTTGCTCCTTTGGTAAAACGGAATGGGATTGTTAAGCAAATTATCCAATCTCCAAATAAACTTCCCATCTGTCTTGAAAACCTCTTTTATTTTCCTACTGTTCTTTCTGCAGTGCTGACAGTTTAACAGAAAGCAGCCTTCCAACAGTGCCACGTGCTGCAGGAATGCACAGAGGTCCCTCCGTGCCTCGGCTCTTTTCGTCTTCATGTGTCCAACAGCTGCATTGGGTCTCTCAGGCACTGGGGACGTAGATCCTTCTGAGGTCCTGAATCTTTTTCTTTTTCTCTCAAATACCACATCTTCTCATGCAAGATAATGCCCAGCTGGTGCTCATGAATGCTTGATTTGTGCTTGGCTGTTTCACCTGTGTGCTGTTGGCATGGGTGCCCAATTCTCTCAAGTTATGACTCTTTAACACTTCTGTTCCATTTTAAGAAGACAAAATATTTGAGTCCCAAGCTATACCTTAATTCTGTTATGGCAAATTATTTCTATAGAAGTGAGCTTTAAGAAATAAACCCTCAATGGCAGTCAATGCCTCACCTTCAGAAAGCCATTCTCCAGAAATTCTGGGTGAGTTTAGTAGCAATGGAAGAACTGATACAAAGAACAGTGTACATTATGTGAGAAAAACATTCTGTAATTATAATAATCCTAATATCAGAATCCGTCCCTGTGCACAATATTGTATTCCAGGACAAACTAAGGTACGTACATTTCTGATTTCAGTATTGCTCCATATCCCTGTTTACAGAACCAGAAAATCTGTCTAATGTTCAAGTAATTTTTTTTCTTTATAAATTATGCTGATCCAAATGTTACTTCCTAGCTACAGGGCTCTGATGCAGCTGGTGCTGTCTCCCTCACACCAGTAAGTCTTTTTCTGGACATTTCTGTCATCTGAAAACCATATGTACTTTTTAAACAATATATTTATACCCTCTAAGTGATTCATTGAACCAGCATACTTTTTTCCCCTGTTTTTCTGGTAAATTCAAATTAACTTGTGCTGCAGTGCAGAAATGAAAAACACGTGCATAATGTAATCCATTGTTTATACATAGAATCAATACATCTTATAGAGATGTAAGCTCTTATGGCATGTGAACTTTCTGTCTACCTTGTTCACTAATACAGAATATTGGAATTGAAGATACCAGCTTCTAACAGGCTAACAGTTTTCATGGGATTCATACAACATTTTCATTTCTGTAGGTAGACATCGATCATATCATAGTTTACCACAGTGGGTAAATTTTTAGCTTTCTCTATAGGTGAAGCATGGTAAATATAAAAAGGTACCCCCCCAGTAACTTCCAGAAATCTCATCTCTGTTACATAGTGCACAGGTAAATATGCAGTATTTGTGTTAATAATTTTCAGCAATGTAAGTTCCCTGAAACTGTTATCTCACATCAGCACCAGAACACCTGTGGGTACTGACCAAAGCCTGGCTGCTCCCTTTTGCAGCTGGCAACCCAGGGTTCAGCTGTCCAGGAGTGAGACCCACTGTGGTGAAGCTCAGTTTGGTAGCTGAAAACCGGTGTTTCAGAAGAAGAAAATATTCTTGAGCTGAAAGTGAATTCATAGGCTAAAAACATGTGACAGAAAGAAGTAAAAATACATAGGTGCTTATTGAGCTAGTATCAGTAAACCATAAACCCAGGAAAAAGCAGAGTGAAGGAAAGGTAAAAAATCATGAAGGGGAAAAAAAACCAGTGTTGGAGGTTTAGCTTGGGTTTTCAATATGAGCAATTTGCAATGTGTGATGGAAGCCAACACTTCCCTGCTGAGCTCTTCACCATCAGTCACCAACAATCATTCCTTAAATGCTTTTGTTTGGGTCTTGAAGAAATTGATGCTTAGCCTTATATCATTTTAGTCTTGCTTCTCTACTGTGTAAATAACTGCTATATACTCATAAATAGTTCATGAACTTGCTTTCAGAAGGTCTGTATGTACCCAAACCAAGTTGTTCAGGTATTATGCCTGTTTTAAAGGTAGGAAACAACATATCTCTGTTGTGTTGCATAGAGACATATACAGACACTGATCTTTACAGATTATTTCTCATTAGTAATTCAGCAATGTAAATTCTTTTACACTGGTATAAATAAGATGAGGTGGTGAAAAGCAGTGATCAAGATATCATTTAGATGCACCACTTGCAACAAATTAATCCTTGAATGGGTTTTAATAATACCAGGTTCTGGGAAGATTAAAAAAAAGAAAGCTCATGTTAGAGAGGAAAGAATTCCTCAAACATAGCTTTCCCAATGGGATACTTTGTTAGCTTGATTGATAAACTCCAAAGAATTTTATTGTCATATCTACTGCTAACAAATGTAGAATTTGTGTCTGTGTATCTGTGCATGTGTGTGTACGTGTGTGTGCACATAGAAAGGCAAAGGTAGCTGGGCTAGAAATTCTCACACTGCTTCAGTCATTTGTCACCCACAGAATATATATTCCTATGCACACTGAAGCATATTATAATTTCCAGTGGGAAAAGGGAGTCTTTCAAATGAACACTAACAGCCAAATGCTAGGATTATCACTTGTTTTTTCTTTGTAATTGTAATCTAATTGACATCCTACATTATATTTCCATTTCAAAGAAACAAGGAGCCCTATTCAGCAGCTGAGCAATCGCTCTCCAATTACCACTCCCATTTAGTCTACACAAATACTCCTGTTGGCCCAGGTTTTAGATTTCTCTTCTGTATTAGAATAAAACAGATTCATTTTAATGGTCAGTAATCATGCAAGTGAAAGACATTTTTAATGGCAGAAAAAAAATTCACATTCATTCCTGAAATTATGATAGCCAGTGCAGTGCACACTGCCCTATCAACATAGGAATCTAATAATAGAGCTACTGTTGTGATTAGTTTTGGCTTAGATCTAATAGCAGTTTAATGCATGCAGCATTACTTACCAGCTTTCTTAATGTAGTTGTGGTCAACATATCTGTGAAAATAAAATATTCAGTAGTATTACTTTTTTATCCAAAGGAGTAGGCCAAACTCTTCCACTCATACTGTATCTACTTCTTCAGATAATAATCAGGTTTCCCTCTGGAAATTGACAAATTAATTGTTTGCTATTCAAGCAGTTTTCCCAATAAAAATGTGTGTCCTGAAGGACATCATCATAGGAATAGGAAGTCAAGTTCCTGACTGAATTATAATTGTGGAAATTTTAGTTCTGTATTAGAATACAATCTGAAGATAGTGATGTTCATTGATTTGGAGAACAAATTATACAGTCTTGATGACTTAGAGAACTTAACAGAAATTATGACACCTGCAGGCTGCAAAAGACTGTGAAGCCCCCTGCGCAGCACATGCAGCCCAGCTCTCAAGCACATAAAGTTTCCATTAATACTAGGACACTGCCTGTGTGGTCTAAAAGGAAAAGGACTAATAAAAATACAAAATACAGAATTATTGAGTGACAATATTTAGACTAAGAGGATATGATATACTTAATAAAAGCCACTGCAAATCTGATTTTTCCTGAAGTAATAAAAAATATTTATTACTACCTCAGAGCTAAGACACAAGGGGAAAAATCCCTTATTTACAATTGTGAATGAAGAAAAAAAAGGGTGGCCCACTTATTTTTTCATTAAAGTATTGTAGAAATGTTCTAATAAAATGCTTATTCTGTATATCCTTCATGTTAAACTCTTGCATTGGTTTTCTCCAGGCAGTTTTCTATGTAATATAACAGAGAATTTATTTATTATCTTTTAAAGGATAAGTTTCATATTTTACTTATTGGTGCAAAGAGATTTATTTTGTCTCCTGCATTTGTGAAGACACTTTAATAGAAAAGCCTCATTTTCATTTGTCCTGCAATTCTAACAGAAAACTCTCTTTGGGAACTCACAGTAGTAATCTAATGCAGTTTCAAAACCTGACAAAATGAAGTGAAAATATGTAGATCAGAAAGAAAAAGTAAATGCTGCTTGAAATGAAGTATCTCAGTAACAGAGAGGTAAGGGTTTAGATTTTCTCAAAAATATTAGTATTTCATGTGGCATATAAATGGTATGTTCCATATGCCATTTAAGGAGTATAGGGAATTCTCTGAGAAATATCTGTTGTATTAAACACGTTTACAACAATACATATATATTACAGTAATACATTATACAACAATACTTATATATAACAGTGAACATTACAACAACAGAGTCCAGCCCCTCCAGGGGCTTTTCCCGAAGCATGTCCATCCCCTCCAGGGGCTTTTCCTGAAGCACCCAGCCAGAAGCATCTGCAGCTAATCCAGCAGCGATCCAACGAAGGATATTGCTGCCAGACTGCCACAGAGCCCTGGCATGTCCGACGCTTCTCCAACCCTCTCCTGGGGTCTACCCTCCTGGGGTCAGTCTTCTTCTGATATTATTCATCCCTTCCAGGGGAACTCACCATCTTCTCCTGGGACTCGCCTGGTCCTCGCTGCAGCCTTCTCTGGGACTCGCCTGGTCCTCACCCTCTCCTGGGGTCCTGGGATTCTTCATCTCCTCCTGCAGTCTTTACACCAGCCATGCAGCTCTTCTTGCATTCTTCATCTGGCTCTGACAATCTTCCTTCTGCTTCTTGCAGGCTTCTGACTCTTACTCTGCCGTCATCTTCTGGGCAGCCTTCTCCTAGCTCTTCTTGCAGTCTTCAGACTCTTTGTCTGGCTCCACCCTTTTATGTCCCTGCTCTTAATTACTTACAGGTGTTAACACAGCTGCAACTCATTGGGGAATACTGTGCCCCCTTACAATTCTCCCTACAAATATCCATGCTGCTTTCAGATTTACTTTGCTTGGGCAGCTGAAATGTGTCTATCCAGGTGTTTTGAAGATACTTTGAGCCTTAAGTCTTATTTTTGAATCTCTGTATAAGTAGTCTGAAATTTAGACCTATTCTCTGTCATGTTTGCTAGCTGTACACTCAACATGGTTGCCTCACTGAAGGATCACACATTCCAGTTCTTAAATTAGCTGTCACATGGACTGCACTGTGGAGTTCAGGAAATGAGCTTTCTGAGTATGGAAACTCACTTTATGTTCATATTTGTGTCTTAAGCCCACCAATAAAATAATGTATTTGTCTATGCACCAGATCTTTTCCTTTATAGGTCCAGGATTCCACAGTTATGAAAACATTCATTCATTTATTTTACTTCCAAGTGAAGAAATCTGATTAGCATAAATTCTGATGAATAAGTTAGACATCTTTAAATATGTTAGTCCTACATACAAGCTTTTTGTAATTGTTGATTTGGAGCTTCCAAGTGTTGTGGTTTAGCTCTATCTCTTTACTAAGCCCCACACTTTTACTTGGTCGATCTCCCTTCTCTCCCTGGTGGAGAATAAGAGGAGCAAAAGTGAAAAAAATCATGAGTTGAGACAAGTACAATTTAACAGGTGAAGTAAAACAGTGGAATTCATTCACCATGCCCCATGGGCAGGCAGGTGCTCAGCCATCCTCAGGAAAGCAGGGCTCCTCCCTAAGGGTGCTTTGGGAAAACAGATGGCATCAGCGAGAATGTTCCCCCACCTTTCTTCCTTCTTCCCCAGCTTTTTATGCTGAGCACGACACCATGGTGTGGGATATCCCTTTGGGCAGTTGGGATCAGCTGTCCCTAATGTGTTTCCTCTCAGCCCCCTCACTGGTAGAGAGGGATGAGAAGCAGGAAAGGCCCAGCAATAATGAAAACATCCCTAAATTAACAAGACTGTTTCCAACACAAATTCAAAACATAACCAAATACCAGCTACTATGGAGAAAATTAACTCTACCCCGGACAAAACCAGCACATGCAGTTTCACTACTTTTTTTCTCTTATTGTAGCTAAAATAATTTAAATCACATAAATACTATATTTCCCATAAAATATACTGGATACATGATGGGAATATATTTATAAAACAACTATGGCTTGGTTTGCATAAAATTAAAACATCTCTGCCCAGGCTGTTTTATCTGTATTTATTCTTTGAGTATGTTTCTGGACAGACCTACATGCCAGAGAAATAGTGATGAAAAGACTGCTGTCAAATACAGTCACACTAAGAAAAACTGAAAAACCACTTGCTTAATTTAATCCTGTAATGACCTTGATTTTATTAATTCTGGACTGGATGCAATTGCTTCTGGAGAATCACAGTACTATTTCCTTCCTTGGGCTGGAAAACTATGTTCCTAGATGAGTCAACTATGGGTTTGAAGCTTTGCTGCAGAGTTAACTCACATTATCATAAGCTGGGTTACAATAAATTGTTTTCTCAAAAAAAAGAAAAAAAATAGAAAAGGAGAGAAAGTGATTGAGAGGAAAAAAAAGAAAATCCATGTAAACTGCCCATTTATACTGCTAAATTGACCCTAGTCTTTGAATTTGTAAGCAGGAAGCAAATTTATAACACTTTGCTTGTTTAGTGTCTGAATTCAGTTCCTGTCATAGAGAAGGACAAGGAGATCACTCAGATGCTGTCACCCACAGTCAGAAAAGGCCAACTAAGTTCTGACTGTGGTAAAATCTTCCCTCTAGCAAACAAGGGTCACCAGCTAATCCACACACCTTGCTGAAAGGGTCCCAGGAAGGCTTGAATTCGCATTTCAATTTCTCAATCTCTGTACCAGGGTCACACAACCAAACTTTCTGAATTATGCAGTGGTTCCCCACATTCATGTTGTCATTACCTATCAACAACCTGTGCTCAGAGGTCAGATCAAAACAAAGTAAGATTCTTTTTTCAAATTTTGATAGCTATAACAGCAAACTTGAAAGTTAGGAACAGGAAAATATTGATATGTAAAGGGAATAAAAATATTCACCCTTTGGTCAAAATGGCTTTGTCATCATGAATAGCATTCTTTGCCATTCTTTGCCATTTGTGTAACATATAAATATTGATGAGTGAGTAATCTTTTAAATTCTTAAGTATGGTGAAGTGTTTCCATTAATTTGTATTAAAAATGTGTATATGTTGTGCAAGCTTTTTTTTTTTGTCTTCTATGTAATTAGTTCTTTTCAAAATTTATGGTAAAAATTACATATTATGATTTTCATGTAGAGAAGTACAGTTTAAGAATCAAGATATAATATTTTCTTCTATATCATTCTTGTACCTGTTAATAGATTTTTCTCTTATAGTATCACCTTTTTTTAGCTTGGAATATCTGATAAATTTTAATTAAAATTTTTATTTTGATCTCATTCAACTCTGAGTAACAAATTATCCTAGTGACAAATGTAATGAGCATAATCTTGGAAATTTGCCTATGCAATATTCTTTTCTTTCTTATAATCAATTTTGCATCCTCTGCCTGAAAAGGATTTGCAATGATGTGATCTTTTTACTCCAATGACATCTAAAGTTAAGTACAATTGGGGCATCTTAGGCTTCTTGGAAAATGTCTTCAGGAATCACAGGAATTAACATGAAAATGTATCAAATTAAAATATCATCAATCTGAAATAATGAGTGGTAGGTGTTCAGAGAATGGAACCAATTTGCTCATCTTAAAGTAAAATTGCTGTCACCATGTGGTTTTCTGACTGAATCATTCAACTTCTTTTATTACACATACTTTGGCTGATATAGAAATATCCCATTCTCACAATGTTCCACATTAGTAAGCCTCCCATTGTTTCACATAGTGGCATTTCTAAGATGAGCAAACTGCTCACTGAGAAAAGATGCCTTTCCTTTTATCAGACCATTAGAAATAAAATCTTGATCATTTGGACCAAACTTGTTGCTGTCTCAAAAAGTTTATGTAGCATTGCAACCAAAGAAATTATATTGCATAATTAAAATCAATAAAACAGGGACTTTTGTTCAGAAATATTAGAGGTGGATTGAAAAAAATTTAAAAAAAATCAAAAATGAGAAAAATTCCTCTCTTTTTTGCTGTTTCTTAATCCATCTAAATTGCCAGGTAGTTGGGTTGGTGAGAGAAACTCTGATATCCAGTCAGAATGGATAAGAGGGTGAGAATTTAACTTACAATAGAATTTGCTTTATCTTAGATGGTCAGACATGGCAGCAAAATTCTGATTTCACAGTAGGTCACTAGAAGACACTGACATTTCCATGAGTCATTTCAGGGGTAGATAACAAACCTTTAAAATAGGAAAGGAGGCATAACCCAAACTTTCTAAGAGTTGTGCTAGTTCCACTGGGAAGCTCTGCCATCTTGTGTTCAATTAGAAGATAAATCTGGTTTCCCCAGAGGACAGAAACTGTAGGGCTTTGTTTGTTCTTACCTTTTCTAAAATAAGTGCAGGCATAAACTCATCAGCCTCTGACTGCAGTGTAAGGGTAAATTCTTAGACTGGCTTGTCTTTATGAGTGTGGGTGGTACATTTAATGTCACACATGAGTTTGTGCTAGTTTATCAAACTCCAGATTGCCTAAACTGGGCAAGATTAATGCCTTTGCGACAGGTAACACAGCTAGCCACCTGAGCTTGTCCTCACATTTACAGGATTATGGCACCACTTAGAGAGTTCACTCCTGTAGATTCCCTCTAGCAAGTCAGGAGAAAAAGTGCTTCTTTAGTTGCTGAGATGTTAGTTGTAAATTGAATCAGATGATCACTTGATTGTGCCAAAAAAAATTGAATCATGTCAGTCATTAATGGATTAGCTGATAACGCTATTAAGGTGCAGACAAATATTGTGAGTGACTTCTTCTGGAGCCTGCAGAAAGAAAGCTTTAAAGTCCTGCTTCTGAAGAATCTCTCAGAAGTCTTTCTAGAGAAGGAAGTTACAGCAAAGCATAGGATGTTATGTGGCAAAAAACAAGGGACAATGCTGACTTGTGAGAGATACAAGGCAGAAGGGTTGCTTTCCCAGAGGTGTATGACATGTGTCTGTGAATCATGAGTTTGCTGGCTTTAACAGTTTGTCTCCGTTTAGCTTATTTGTTTTAGGAAAAATTTTGCTTTATATGAGAAGCTTGAGAGATGGAAAGTTGCCTGAAGACTTGAAGAGGACACAGCAGGATCACTGGAAGATATGTATTTTTAGTGTAAATCCTAATTGCTGTATCATTGCTATATGTAGTCCTGTGTTTGTTTATTTGTGTGTCACAACTTTGCTTTTTAATATGCTTGGGATAATTATTGTTTTTGTGGCAGTTCTTGGAAATTTTATAAATTTCTAGGTTTTCCTAGTACTTGAACTAGAGTTCAGGAAACAGATGTTGCTCAAGTAAGCACAACCAAAGCAACATCTTGACTGAGAAATCATAGCTACTGATTTTTTGGAGGGGATCAACTAAGTTTTCAGACCTTCATTACCTGGATTATGTCTTAGCTGTACTCTTAGCAAATCCATCTTGCTAACTTGAAAATCACTGATAGTCTTCAATGACTACTGTGTATAAATACATATACTCCTTAGTACCTTGCAATCCAGGGATTGCATTCATGAAAAACAATATCTACCTTCTGTAGATATTGATTAGTTTCTCCTTAGAAAGAGATGATGCTCTTCTCTCTGTTCATGTGGATGCTTCTGCCCATGTTACTTTTCCAGGGAGGGTGATCTTCACTGTGCCCAGAATATTGGACATGGCACATGTGGAAGTGCAGGCTGCTGTGCTGTGTGCGCACGAGTCCTGGCCTCTTTAAACTATGGTCTTGCAGAGTGGAGTGATGGTGGTTTTAGTCTAATGCTGATCAACAAATAAAATAATTCTGTGGCTGATTTTACTCTCAGAAGCACATGGGTAGCAATGAGCACCTCTGTTTTCTAAGGCTCAAGACAAGCTACATAGCAAAAGCAAGCTAGAGAGTTAATTTTCTGAGGATAGGCACACACTTCTTTTGAACTATGTTGAATGGAAACCTGAAACTCAGTCTGTTGTTTAGGTTTTACATTTATCAGAGAAACAAACACTATTCATGTTTTTCTGCTGATGTAAACTAAAACAAAAATACCACAGGAAAATAATTATGGATGGAAAAAAATGAGATGCATAAAAATGTAACTGTAAAGGAACTTAACTTCGGCAACAAATGAAGGTGAAACTGCTTGGTGCTTGAACGTCTATGTCTCCAATGTCTAAGTGGAATACCAGCCTCTTACAGCTTTTTACAAACTGGTACTTTAGTTGGTACAACCTGGCCTTTCAGTATCAAGGAAGTG
Source organism: Geospiza fortis (assembly GCF_000277835.1). Classification (NCBI taxonomy): domain Eukaryota; kingdom Metazoa; phylum Chordata; class Aves; order Passeriformes; family Thraupidae; genus Geospiza; species Geospiza fortis. Next base: position 3,797,031 of record NW_005054353.1, on the reverse strand, counting down.
CATAATAATTTTTTTCTGGTCTCATTTTGAAGCCTGAATTGAAGGAGTGTGACTCATCAGTTTAACAAGCAAGAGATGGCTAATGCGATATTTGTAATACCACCCTCTCATGCACTTTTGGCTGTAAAACTAAAGTGCTTTAACCTCTCTAACCCTGTGAGCCATTTTGGCTTGAAGTGTAGATTAGTTTGTAGTCTCCAGTGTTTTCTGCCCTGATTATGTGCTCACACTGCTGCTTCCTAGAATGTCTGCATTGCAGGTACTGCAGTTCACATTTAAGTTTTCCTGGATATAATGGTGATACCTGTCACTGTTCTCTTTGAGAGGATAAGTATGGAGTCACTGGGAGTTACTGGAGTTTTGCAGCCCTTTTTTTATAAATGGCATTCTACTTTATGCTTTCAAGATGTTATATAATTTTGAAATCAGTCAATATTTTTTCAGTGTTTAAGTCTTATCTAACAAGTTACACAAAATTCTTATCTTCCCAATCCAGCAGACTGTCACCATGAAACCGAAAATTCCTTTCTGTTGAAAATATTTCATCACTGGATTGCTGTCCTACCTGATGTAAATTATTCTCCTTATTTCTGAAATCCACTTATATTCTTGTGTTTCTATGCCAAGAAGTGAGTCCTAGTAGTAATTTCAAATTAAAGGAAACAAGTAATCAGTTCCTGGCACAGTAATGAGTTCCATACTCATTCCAGACATATATGCAGGCCAATATTTTGTAGAAGCGAAACAACAGAATAAGATAGAAAAAATGCTGTTATCTGCATAATGACTGGAAGAGTTTAAAGTATCATTTGCATATCACTGAAAAACTGAAAAATAGAGGATGGTCCAATATTGAACCACTGAAACTGCAAAAATATTATTAGATTATGAATCTAACACAAAAACATCATACCAGAACACAAAGTGCTCTCCTGTTTTCTTTACAGTGGCTGAAGAGGGCAGCAATATTTGCTGATTTTCAAGCAGGTGTGAGAGCAAATATGCTGCTTTAGAGAAGTACAAGAAAGGGATGGTATAGGTTAATCATTGCAATAAATGTGCATGGAAATATACTGACATATGATCAGAATTTAAAGGCCCATTTCAGATGTTTTCTCTACCCAGAAGCTCCCATTGTGATATTTCTGGTCAGGCTAATTAAACAGTTCATTAGATAAGGTACTAGACTCTTCTGAAAACTTGGTTACTGTTTTCAAAAAAGTGTGGAGTCAGGCTTCTGAAAATATGAATCACATAATGAGATTCTTCTGCTCCTTTAATCTGGGTGTAATCTGAAACCAATAAAAGTCACTGATCTCAGTAATCTCTGAGTCAAAAATGTTCACTTTTAATTTCTAGCTGAATTGACATTATTCTGAAACATATGACCATATGTATGTATTAAAAAAGCAGAAATGAAGACAGGAAAAGGGTCAGTACACTGGCCATTGGAAAGGTTATTAGAGAGATATGGTTTCCAGAGAAGTGGCCAAGAGCGATTTTGCTCCTTTGCTGAAAATAAGCTTTTTTGGCTCTAGAGCATGGGTTCAGTGAGACAACTGAGTTTCATGAAAACACATAGGACAAAAAACATATGATTATGAGAAACAGGCTCTACTCATACCCTTGTGATTGTTTTTTCTATTGTATTTCACTCATCATATACAGTTCTCATGCAAAGCCAATAAAAACAGTCACTTGTTTTTCTTGACTGATGCTAAATCCATAATAATGCACAGGAGAAATTACTGGATATATTTTAATGACATCACAAATTGAGTTGACTTAGTGCTACAAACATACAGTACTTAGCTCTAAGAAACAATTCAGAGCACTTCCAGCCACAGACATAATCCTGAACATCTACTACCTGGCACTCTGGGATGTTTTGTGGTTTATAGGCTTTTAAGGTTGGAAAAGAGGCCTTCATCCTGATGTTCTTCATCCTGACGTTCTTCATCCTGACATTCTGCACAGATTCTAAAATTGGTGGAGCAAAAGGAATGATTTCTACAGAAAGTACTTCAAAGAAATGTAGTTGGAATGATAAAATTTCTCAGGCATTTTTAAGGTTTTAGATTTTCTGTTTTATGGTACTAGGAAGTAGAGATTTGGCTAAAATTTTACATTTGGATTAATGCCATCATAAAATGTAACTTATTAACCTTTCCTCTTCTTTTATTCAAACTTCTGTATGTAGAGGATTTGATTTTTGTCATGAGGAAAAGAAAGGTTCTCCTAAGCTGAAACAACTTTCGTCTATAAAGTAAACATGCAAACATTTCTTTCTAACAAGTTTCTCAACTTGTTCATCAAGTAAAAATCTCCAGACTAAGTACATACCTCACCAAAGATACATTTCAGTTTTAAATTATTATATTTTGGGCTATTTCCCAGGGAAGTAACCAAACTTAACTAATTTTCAAATGCAAATGTATTTTGGAGACTTTTTATCTTATTGTTTGCTAATGGGAAACCAAATTACATAAAACATACAATTGCTTCAGTGTACTGTTGACTGAAATATATGAGAAGCCATTCTATGCAGACTAAATTTAATCAGAAGTGTGTTACCAATCTACTGCTGTATCTATTACTCTAAGTGTTTCTAGAGGAGAGAATGGGATTTCTCATAGACATCAGAGATTGCTGTTTAATTATTCATCCTGAAATTTAATTTCAAAGCTTGTAATCACTTAACTGTTTAAGATGGAATTTGTCACTGAAACAAGCCAAGAGGAATTGGAGCATTATTTAACACTGACTCATTTCAGTTTCAGCATGTTTAATAACTGGTTAATTTCATGCAAAATCTCTGCAGGCCTTGGAACAAGCCACATATGATATTGATTTTTTTGGTTCGCATGGAGTAAGTGAATTTCTCCATTTATGAATGGAAATATTTTGTACCTGAGAAGCACCATTGCTATTTTTCCATTTTATTATTTATGTCTCAGGATGCCTCCTGTTAGTGAGAAGAGGATAGATCTTCCTTCTCTGCCACTAGTTCCAGCCTACCAGGGTAGCTTTGCAATACCCTTGCTCAGTGTGGCCTTGCTAATGCAAACCAAAAGGTTTGTGACTCGAATCACAGTAAATGAAGTAATTTTTTTTTTTTAATGCTCCCAGATATACTTCAAAAATCAATACTTAGTACATTTCAGAAAGTTGTCTCTGTGTGGTCAGGTTTTCTCCTCCAGCATAGTCAGCGAAGCTAAAGAGGAGCTTTAGCAGGAGGAGTCAGAGGAGCTAAAGCAGCACAAGCTGTCCCTGCACTTAATATATGTCAGTTTGTGGGGTCAGCATAAACTAGTGGCAAATAGCTGTCCTTTAAAGCATCTGCCATGTCTCCTAAGGTGGCTTACTGTAGGCTGGAGCTCTTTTTACAGAGATTTGCTAGGAAGCACGTGAGGTCATGATGGGACAGACACCCTGATAGATGCCACCATGAAATGAATTCATATTTTGTTTCCAAAAAGACTTGCATTAGCAGATGGCTTCTCCATCCTGCATCTGAGGCTGACTGCAGCAAGTGCAGCTGCTCTGGTTATTGTCATTAGTGTTGTTGCTGACTGAGTTGGGGCAGTGCATCCCATGGCAAGGCAGCATGAGCCCAAAGCAGGCTTTGCTTTCTCCATGGTGTGCAGAGCATTGGTCCTGCAGAGGGCACAGACCCCAGGGCAAGTACCCCACAATGGGGCTTTCCACACATGCCCAGCCTGTGAGCAACTAAGGGAGCTCACCTGGACCCATTTCATGGTGTTGGGCACCCTCAGGGATCCCACCCTTCTCTGCAGCTCCCTGGCAAGTGCTTGTGAGGCAGTCATTCCCCCACAAGTCTGTCATGTCTACATGGCTGCATGGCCCTGAAAACCCCTCAGAGCTTTGGTACTAGAGGTTCATGCACAGGATTGTGAGAGGCAAAATCTGAAAACCAGAGCTCCCCAAAAGACGAGTGTCAAAGGCATGAATTGTGTATTCTTCCTCTGTCTTTGCTTCAGTGCCTCTTTATGAGCATTTCTTAAGCACACACCTGTAACCGGTGCTAATGAATAGTCATCAGTTGTTCACAGATCAGAATTCCCCAGGATGCTGGAGCAGCATAACATTGCTGCAGCCTCTGTGTGCATCACAATTAAGCCAATTCCACAAATTAAGGGTAACTCAAACTTATCCAAAACTTTGTTCAAAGTTATCAGAAATTATCACTGTAGAAAGTTGGAAATACACCATAAATTACAAAGCATCTCATTAAAGGAATATGTGTGAAGCTCTCCTCCAAAACTGAAATATCAGGAAGTTTATATATGCCTTGACTTTTGAATAATCACATGTCTTTTAAATCTAGGGTGATCTTAAATGATGAAATTAATTAGAAGTTAACATTTAGATCTTACCTCTTCCTTTGTATACTTCCTGCCAGATATGAATTTCCTGCCAATTCAAAGTTATAATTCAATTAAAATTGAATACAAAAGCCAGCTTTGTTGGGCCTGCTTAGTCTTCAGAAGAGAAGACTGAGAGGATTTATCATTAATGCGTATAAATATCTCAAATATGGGTTCAAAGGGAAAGGTGTCAGACTCTTATTTTTGTGCCCAGGGACAGGACACACAGCAGTGGCTGTAAAGTAAAACACAAGAAGTTTCACCTCTGCATGAATGAGAAATTTACAGTGAGGGTGGCAGAGCACTGGAACAGGGTGCCCAGGGTGTTGGTGGAGTGACCCTCTCCGAAGACATTCCAAATCCTCCTGGACACACTCCTGCATCACCTGCTCAAGGTGACCCACCTTGGCAGGGGGGTTGGACTGGATGACTGGGGGTCCCTTCCAACCCTGACTATTCTATGATTCTGTGCTATATATTATGATCTCTTTTGTGAACTCATTTGTGATATGTGAAAATATTTAATTTTGAGATAAAGAGTCCCTTACCTTCCAGGGTTTTTTTCTCTTGTGGCTAATTTCTTCATCTTCCTTTCCTAAATAAAAATTGCAGTAAGATATCTTTAATTAAATACTTGAAGAACATCATCCAGATCTCAAAACTAGAGAGTTAAATGTACTCTTTAATGCAGATATTATGACTAATATGATTGAACCCTTCATTTTTTATTTACATAACTGGAAGGCCAGAGCTTGAATTAGGTATGTACAACTGTGCAGTATTTCCTACACTGACTGTGGAAAGTAAAACAAAATGAGAAAACATAAAATATTAAATCTTTTTATGCATCAATTTTTATGCATCTTTTTTGTGAAAGAAAGGATGGATCTTTCCATTTAGATAGAGAACATATTTGTTGAAGTAATCACATCCTGTAACATAAATACTGTTTTCAGTTTCAGGATAAATAAACAGGAATAACTATTTTCATAGTATATGCTGAAGCTAAATTTTGCATAAACACTAAGTCATTTTGCTTTGACACAAAATATTTAAGAAAAGAATAAAATGCACCTTAGCTACCCACCATTTTTGTTCACCTTATTTTAGTGGTGAACATTGTGATATTTGTTACTTTATTTCTAAGTTTCCTTGGCAAGCCATTAGGGTTTAACAGAAAACTCATCAGGAATAAGCACCAAGAAGAAAGAGAAAAACAACATTGTATTCCAGTTGTCCAATTGATTTGTAAACACCATTCTGTACCTCCTCTTGCTATTCTTATAGACAAGGTCATGAATATTCTGTATTTTCAGTGTTGATGTAAAGTTCACTGAGTCATAGATCAATTAGACCAAATGGATTCCTGTAGGGAGGAACCAGTGTATCCCAATTTAGAAGCTTATTTGAGGGAATTTGAGATAACAACCTGTCATCTCCTACTGTGAAATACAATACTTGGTATAGAAGGCAAAACAAATTAAAGATAAGCTGCAAAATTCTGACTGGTTCAGGAGATTGTTCAATTGCATTTGTGTAATTACTTTCTTCTGGATCCACACACATATTTCTTACAGAATTATTCTATTTGATTCAGTCCCAATTTATATCACATTGGTTAATCAATTATTTTCAGACTTATTTCATGATAGAAACAGGTGGAAAGTCCTTACTGGAGACAGAAATCCTTGCTCTGTTTTGAAAACAGTTTGCTTTTATATTTTTGCAGTATCTATAAAAGCTGAAAGAATATCACATATAGTTAGTTACTAAAATAACATGAAAATCAGAAGTTTTTGCACTATTTTGGCAACAGTCTTCTTTTATATTTTTGGTGGTTAGAACCATAGAATAACAGAATTATAGAATGTCTTTGGCTGGAAGGGACCCTAAAGGTCATCTGGTTCCAACCGCCTTGCCCTGGGCAGAGATGCTACCCACTAGACCAGGTTGCTTAGAGTTCCATCCAGCCTGGCCTTGAACACTTTCTGGGATGGGGCATACACAACTTCTCTGTTCCACCAATATGTTCCAGTTCCTCACCACCCTCACGATAAAAAACTTCTTCCTAATATCTAATCTAAACCAACTCTCAGTTTGAAGCCATTCCTCTTTGTCCTCTCACTACAGGCCCTTGTAAAAAGTCTCTCTTCATCTTCCTTGTGAGTTCCCATCAGATCCTGGAAGGCCCCAGTAAGATCACCCCCAACCCTTCTTTTCCAGGCTGAAAAACTCCAGTTCTCTCACCCTTTCCTCATAGAAGAGGTGCTTAATCCCTCCAATCAACTTTGTGTCCCTCCTCTGGACTCACTCCCAACACGTCAATTTGCTTCCTGTGTTGGGGACCCCAGACCTGGCTGAAGCACTGCAGATGGGGTCTTCAGGTGGGAGAATGGAGTAGAGGATCAGAATTCCCTCCCTCAACCTGATCCCAAAGATGATTTGATGCAGCCCAGGACGTATTTGGCTTTCTGGGTTGCAAGCGCACATTACTGGGTCATGTCCAATCTCTCATCCACCAGCACCCCCAAATCCCACTCAGCAGGGCTGCTCTCCATCTGTTCATCACCCAGCCTGGATTGACACCAGTGGTTGTTCCTAACCCATGTGCAGCACCAGCAGATATTATTAAACCTCGTGAGATTCCTATGGGTTGCTTCTCAAGCTTGTCCAAATCCCTCTGGAATGGATCCCATCCTTCAGGTGTGTCATCCACAGGTATGTCAGTTTGTTGTCTTCTGCAAATTTGCTGAGGGTGCACTCCATCCTTTTGTCTTAATTAATAAAGATATGAAATAGCACTGTCCCAATACCGATCTCTGAGGGACACCAGTTGTCACTGATATCCATTGGGACTCCAAGGTGTTGACCACTGCCCTCTGGATGTGGCTGTCCAACCAGTTCCTTATCCATCTCCTATTTAAAGGGCAGGATGTTGGAGGGACCTATGACCAAGGCTTTACAGAAGTACAGATAAATGACATCTGTAGCCCTTCCCTTGTCCACCAATACACTCACTCCATCATAGAAGGCCCTTGGTGAAGCCATGCTGGCTGTCTCCCTGAATCACCTCCCTGTTCTCTGTGTGCCTTAGCAGAGCTGCTAGGAGGATCTTTTCCATGATCTTCCCAGGCATAGAGGTGAGGCTGACAAGTCAGTAGTCCCCAGGATCCTCTTTTTTACTCTTTTATAGATGGGTTCGATGTTCTCCTTTTTCCTGGTATAATTGGTGATTAAAATGTCAATGTTTTTATCTAAACAATGGAAGTTAGAGACAGTTTCCCAGGAGTGGACATCATACTAGGAGCAAGAAATTGAATGACTACATTGTCATATCAGGTTTTAAACAGTTCTGGTTTGCCTTGAGTTGGTTTCTTAGGATCTTATACACAGAATTAAAAGTTGCCATTAAATTTTGTGTTAATTTACTGACTTGGTAGTTGTTTGGACAGCAAAGAAACTAGTACTGAAGAAAGTAAAATAAAGTGTAAAACCCCTGCATTTACTTAATCCTAAAAACAATGTTAATTAAACAGCGCTATTTATCTTTCACAGTATAGAAACAAAAGAATATACAAAGGCAACATATCTATTAGACTGCATGTAAATAGTGCACATATCAACATATTCATATTCAGCCTGTGAAAATCACTGCCACAGAACAAATGGAAATGGCTTTTGTTAAAATTTTAAAAGGAATAAATCTATATCCTAACATGCTAATTATAAGACATCCGTTCTCAGCCACATTCAGCTATCACATTGACTGTAACATTATGCCCATTCTCCAAACTCACCTACAAAGAGAATATCCTTAAATCCACGAAAAAATTACTTTCTAGTGCAAAGTCCCTGCACACATCATTCTAGAGGTTTATCTCTGAAACAGCTGACAATGACTGCTGTCAAATTAAATAAATGTTTAGATCACTTGATATAGCAAATTCTTCACTGGCAAAGTAGCTATCTATCAGAATAGTTATACTTCTTCATTTGTTCTTTCATATTACACATAATGAGAGTAAATTACAGAGATAAATATAAACTTTTTAATGATGCAGCCTAGCATAAGAGCCATATAGATCACAGTACACTCAGCCATCCAAAGCAGATGATGTCTATGCAGTTCTTTAAGCACAGGCACACAGCGGAACTTGAATTCTTGCTTGGTTAGTTTTCAACTGCCTGGGCACAAATCTGTGCTCAGGTCAAAGCCTGGAGAAGCAGGAGCCCCCTTTGCTGCCCAGCCTGAGCTTAGCCTCAGATGCCCTTTATGCTGTGTGATAATATCATGCAAATAACTTCAGGCAAACAAGTAAGCCCAGAGCTGCTTCTCACAAAACTTATTAACTTGTGCAGGAAGGAAAGGCTGCTGTGACAGAAATATAGCAAATGTATGGGGAATTCACAGACTACACTGATCAATGAACAACTGCTGGGACCACCTGTGAAGAATATAGAGAAATAAGCAGAACCAGTGCAGCCTGCAAGTGCTTGTAATAAAATCTTCATGATCCTAAATGCCAGTAACAAAAAATTCTAGAAAAATTATTTAGAATAAATGCCATAAGAGAATAAATAATAAAAAAAATTAACTTTCAATTTATCTTTGTTGCTTTTTTCCCCCAAATTACAGTGCAGAATATTTTCATGCTGTATGTTGTGTTCTCACTACCTAGAATCCTAGAATGTGTTGGAAGGAACTTTTAAAGTAATTTAATCCAAACCTCTTGCAATGACCAGGGACATCTTCAACTAGATTTAGGTTGGTCAGAGACCCAACTCACCTGACCTGGAATATTCTTATATTCTACCACATCTCTGGGCAACCCGTGCCAGTGCTTTACCACCTTCATTGTGAAAAAACTCCACACTTCTTCCTTACAGATTATCTAAATCAATGTTTCTTCAGTTTAAGCCATTATTCCTTGTCCTGTCAGCAGGTCCTGCTAAGAAGTCTATATCCCTGTCTTTCTTAGGCTCTCTTTAAGACTGAAAGGCCAAAATAAGGTTCCTCCAGACCCTTCCCTTGTCCAAGATGAACAACTCAAGTTCTCTCAGCCTTTCCTCACAGGTGAGGTGTTCCAGACCTCTGATAATCTTCATGGCTCTTCTTTGGACCCATTCAAACACTGGGTCCCAGTCTGTGCTGGGGCTCCCAGACCTGGTTGAAGCAGTCTGAGTGGGCTCTCACCAGAGCAGAGCAGAGCAGAGCAGAGGGGCAGAATCCCCTCCCTCACCCTGCTGCCCACACTGCTCTGGATGCAGCCCAGGACACATTTGGCTTTCTGGAGTGACCATTGCTGGGTCATGTCCAGCCTCTCACCCACCAGCACCCTCAAATCTTTCTCACCAGGGCTGTTCTCAATCTGTTTATCCATCAGTCTATAATAATACCAGAGGTTTCCCCAACCCAGGTGAAGTGCACTGCACTTGGCTGTGTTGGATCTGAGGAGGTTACCATGGGCCCAATTCCTGAGCTTTTCCAGATCCCTCTGGATGGCATCCTGACCACAAGGCAGACTCCTGTGTCAGTATCAGTTGGTATATCAGCTTATGGCGTCCAATGGGTTACCATCTTTTACTATCTTTGAAGGACATCTCCAGAAAACCAACATACAGTAAACCATCCTGTATCAAACTCCAATTCCAGCTATTACTAGACATGAGTCATGTATTAGCACATATTAACCAGGTTTTGTTGGCAGAAGAAATTCCAAGAAAGGAGAACTGAAGATGAAAAGGAATAAGAAAATAAATAATTTTTGTCTTTCTTCTTTTTTCAGCTATACTTCTCTTTGAATGAAGGTTCTTCTAAATTTTCAGGTACTGCAAGCCTTCAGGCTTTCATTCTCTGTTATGTCCTGAGGTATTTCTACCCACACTGCTACAGCTGCTGAATTGAAGATGGCTGCGTCTCCCATCATGCAAGTGCAATGCTTAGTCTGGCGAAAAATTCAACCCATTTGATAGTTTGGTTGAATCTTCATATCTGAAGTGTTGAATCTTTATGATTCAGATTTCATTTTGTAAAGACTATTTTTCTAATCTCTTTTGTGAAAAGCTGAATATTTCCGGTTGTATTTCAGGAAACTGAGGCAACATTTCCTTCCTGTGCTTGGATGAAAAGAACGTTGAATTGCACAGTTCTTCTCCTATTTTTTTTTAATTTTTTTCCAGAAATGGGCAATGCTGCTGTTAAAGACAGTAACAGTTGCTAGAAGCAATTCTAATAACTTCACCCAGGGAGCTTTTTTCCAAGTATGGTTTACAGTATGACCTAGAAAATGTAGCTTGTTACTGCAAAAGGCAAGGACATAGATTTTTCAAGGGCATTAATAGCACAGTCTATGTTAAACTTGCTGCTTCCCATTTGCTTTCATGTTTATAATCCAATAAGTGTTTTCATTGCTTCCAGTAGTTTAGTCTTTAATATAATTAGATGTAGTAGTTAAGCTGTTTGATATTATATAATGCAGCTGTTTTTCCTTTAAGCAATATCTTTATGCAGGCAAGACAAATTCAGATTTTATTCAAACAAGCATAATTCCCACAAGACAGTCCAAGTTATACTCAAATTAGAGATATGCTAGAGGCAAATTGATACTGTCCTTCATTAAAATATTTTTTGTGGTTTTGGGTGCTTGGCTAAGCATTACTTGTAATGTAAAATACATATCCTGAGGTGTTAGATACATATGTCTGGATTGTCTCCATGTGAATTAGAGTCCATATAGTTGAAAAAAAAATGCTGCTTTGTGTTTTCCTACCCACTGGTGTGAAGATTTCTATTTGCTTTTTTGGACAGCATTGTTATGATGGCAGTAGGAAGAAATAATTGCACATAAAGAGCTCCATAGGAGTATGATAATAAGGAATAACACTTCTGAAAACTAAACACATAGAATAGTGCATTTTTTCAGTATATTTTTAGCAGTGCCCTCACAATTTAGCTGAATTAACTTCAGCATTTTTTATTTAAAGAAATTGTTCAAGTGGTGTAGGAGACAACATCTGGATTAAACAATTCTGGCTTTCAGTTCTGGTTTTGTTTGCTTTCCTTCAGATATTCTCTGCAGAAATATCTAAAGAAGAAAGTAGAAAAGCCTCTCAGACTTCAGTTTACTGCTCTTCCATGGTGAGATACTTACATCTGTCCTAAAGTTCTTTTGCTGTTGATGTCACTTTCACACCTGCCTTCAGTCTTTTTGTGTGGTGGTTTTATTGTTGCACTGCTACTGGCCAGCAGCAGCCAGAGGTTTCATTGAGCGGGAGTTTCCATTGCTTGGAGACCATTGCCACTGTTCTGGTGCTGATTGCTGTGATTAATGCCCTCTTTCAGGTGTTGGGAGGTGGATTTCATAGGCTCTGACAGAGCTGTTTGAACCATCCATCTCAGCTGATTGATGCCTAATTGCATGAATGGTTTCATGGTTGTTTTACATTGCTTTATTCTAAGATTTTTAGTTTCAAGGCAGCAATACTTACAAATAGGATTTATAAGACAGTTACTAAGTCTCCAAGTACAAGGTTGGACGTTGCCCATTGAGGGGTACCTGAACAATTCATCTTTAAAATTAGTGATTTGAGGCTTGTGAAGGCTGAGTCTTGACAGGTGTTTTGAGTATTCCTCCCTCAGCAAGACAACAAGAGTAAAGATTTTGGTTTCACTGCTCTTTCAGTAGCTCTCAGAATTGGGAGAAATGATTACTGTGACTCCAGCTGCACTCATTGCTCTGCTTTTCTGGAGCTCTGCTGTTACTGAAGTGTGATCTGCAAAAGAAAGACTATGAAAATTACTTAAGAAAATGAAGTTTCTGCAACAAATTTATGTCTGTTTTCTTGATACAATGTCCATTCTCCAGTAACTGAAGTAATGCAAAATAAGGAAGTGTTCAGGTCAGTGTAACAGCAGTGAGAATTCACACTTTTCCTGCCATTAGAGTCAAATGTCATAAAATATTGACACATCATCATGGTAGGAAATCTTGTTAATATGTTCCTGCCACAGGGTTGGTTTTTTTTTACTGCCACTTCCAAGAGTTTAAATATAATCCGTAGGAAATCTTACAAATGATAAGTTTGTAAGGAACTGTAGCTGCTTATACCTAGAGCTATAGAAGATATGAAAGAATATTGGCATGATTTTTTTTCTACAACATGAAAGCCATGGTCTGTGACAGTCACAAAAATGCCTGGGGGTTTGCTTATGAAATATAGAAGAAGATAAATTTAATTATTAAAATCAAAACCTTCCCACACTTTAAAATATTCCTTACTTTCTTCATAAACATCTTTTGAGAAAAAAAACAATTCTGAAACAAGTTATTTTTACTAGTAGCTATAGTTTGGTTTTTACTAGTACTTTTAGTTGGGTTTTTACTTAAAATCCCAGGTTCATGCAGAGAAAAGTTCTTGCTATTTACATTGTGAATGCTGCAAAACCAGAGTACCTGTTACAGAGTTTTCACATTTCCTTTGAAGTTTTATTTTTTACTAATATTGATTTTTATATTTCTTTCAGTCCAGTCATCTGCAGCGAGTATAAATTATTCTATAACCCTTAAATATATTATCTATGCTTTGAACCAAAGTTAGTATTTTCCTCTTACTTTTTTTTTTAAATCTTGTGAGAAAAGTTCTAAAAAACTTTAATGATTCTATTTGGTAGGTCCCCTCTGAACTTCTACTTCATATAGTTCAGCTAATGAGGGAATTGAGTGAGAAAGCTCAAACTAAGGAAATAAATGTGCACGGCTATCCTTAAGAAGAACATCTTATTGAGGTAGAAAAAGAGACAGAAACTTCTTTTCTACTTCCTGAAGATCCACTTGAACACTCCTGCTGTTTTATTCATTCCTCCTCAGGGTGCAATTTTGCCTTGAACCCATGAGAAAGGAACATGTTTTGAGCACATCAGTGCTGCACCTCAGGGTGTACCTTTAGTACAGATGTAGAACAAGTTTGTGCACCAAAGGAACCCCTGAAGTACACGAAGTAACTCATATGGACCTACTATGTGTGACTCACAGCAGCCATGACCTGGTTAAATGGGAAGGGAAATGTTCCTTTGTGTCATTATGCACCTTTTTGCCTGCTTTTCTCTTTGCAAACACACTCTTGAAGCATATACAGCAAATTTCTCCCTCTAGTTACTTGGGTCATTTCACAGACTGCATTTGTCTGTGGCAATTTTGATTTATCTGTTCACCCAATAGAAGTTTGGGTTTCATATCAAAAGGTTCCAGTGTTGAAATTCATAAATATGTTGCTTAGAATATCATTATTCAAGAAGAAGCAATATGAAGTTATAATTTAAAACTTTGCAATTTACCAAGGGTAGGAACCATAGATTTAATGTCAATCTACATTTACTATTTCACTTAGGTCTGCCCATGAATTCAGTTCTACTGATTTAATAATACATACTTTTAGAAAGAGAAAATGCCATTGACTTAAAGAACCTTTGACTCATTCCTTGAGTGAGAAATATTCTGAAAATGTGCTATTATCTCAGCTGAGATGTGTTACATTCCACGAGCTAATGTGGTGTCAATTCACAGGGGAGAGCGTGCCTTCAGTCAGACCACATTTCTTGGAAAGTTCTTCTTCCTTAAACCTGCATATAAGACTTTCACTGCACTAAGGCCAAACCATCTGATTTCTAATATTTTACCACCCCTAAAGCAATTTTCAGATAATAAAAGTTTGCTTTGATTGTCCTTGTGGAATTCTGAACTGTATACCTTACCACTGTTCTCTGATTTCTATTCCCACCTTGGTTCAGAAATACTTCTTGCAATAATCCCTGACTTTTCAGGGACTTCTTAGACCCTGCAACACATACAGAATAGCTAATTCAAAAAAGCTAGTACCAAAAAAGCAAACCAAAAAGTGAGAATTAACCTGAGTAATACTGCAGTGGTTACCCAAAGCAGCATAGGCAATGCTTGCCCTGCATCTCTCATTGCAGCCTAAATTCTGGGTCAGTCCGTGAGACCTGGTAAGTGGAAGAAGTTGCTGCCAAGACCTATAGGAGGACCTCAGAGAAAGGACCAGGGTTTTGCAGGTAATGGTGCAGTAGACACAATCACTGTTACACTGTAAATACTAAACTCAGACAAATAATAGCAAGACTATTACATTTCCTGTGACAGACTAGAGTCAACGGGACCAGGCGAGGTCAGAGCTGTGTTACAAACCATATAATTTTCACACAAACAGCAAGAAATTATTCCTGTTCTTGAGTGCTTGCAATTAGAATGGGTATAAGGAGAAGGGCTGGGGAAAGGCAGTACTGTCAGCCATGCTATTTCAGATGCAGAATCCAATACAGAGACAGTAACTAACACTAGAGTTCAGCTCCAGTCTCCTGTGTTGCAGGTTGGTGTGTTAAACACAATATTGTCCTTCTGTATTCCTGTGCTTTTAAAAATTAAACAGCAATATCAACCACCTTATATCTATTGTTCAACCTTTCTGAAGAGTATTAATCTTAAGCAAATTTCATCTAAATCATTGCACTAATACAATGTCAGGACACTGAAGATTTTTACAAAAAAAACAGCTATGTGTCTTAATTAATGGAAACAGCAGTAGTCTCAACATGAACTATATTTCCCAAGCTTGTGTAGTATTAAATATTACAGGTATTTCTGAGAATTTGCTATTGCTTATCATAATGTCCTAGAAAAAGAGCAAGATGATTAAGCAATTTTGATTTCCTCACTTGCTATTAGATGCAAAATGTAAATCTCATGTATAAGTGACAGAAAATTGGGCACAAAAAATAAAGCCTAGGAAAAACCACTCTATTTATTGAAACTGTGGATGGACAGTTATATACAACATGTTTAAAGGATACTGCCATTCACAGTTAAATACTAAGTGCAAAAATGACAAAAAAATCACAGCTAAAACTAGGTACAGCCTACTCATTTGTGCCTTGTGACATGGGCATGCCCACCGCCACAAAAATACCCAGAAACATTTCTAGGGCCTTAGTCCAAGTAATTACCAAAAGAAAATTTTTTGTCTCTCCAGTAGCTTGTACAACCCATGAAAAAGGAACACTGCAGACTGCACAAGCAGTCTTTTCTTTAGAGGCCATGATAATGGCAGCCAAAGTTAAGCTGTGAACATGAAGATTTTCTCAATTTGAGAACTTGAACCCACACTTCCACCCTTCAACCCCATCATATTATAGTGAGTTCTAGAAACTGATGAGTAGAAAGTAAGAGTTTGTAGCCTTCATCTGTGAGTGAAATAATCTCACTTTCCCTGGGTAGCTCAGTCCATAAACTTGTAGCTCTTGCTTAGGGTGACTTTGCTTGATCTTATGAATCAGCTTGTTGAGAGGTGTCCAAACACTTTTGCTCACTATCCCCAGGCTGGTGAACAGGGTGGGTTCCTGCAGTGTGTACACTAAACCCTTCCACTTAGCACTGTCAACACCCCAACATCTCTCATTTACCACGGAGAAATTCTCTGCTCTTGGGGATGCTACACTAAAGATAGGTCTCATTGGTTGCTGTTGAATGGATCGTCTCCATTCCTCACTACAACTATTCACACTGGACCTTGCAAATGCTCCACCTACAACTGGATCACTGGAAAGTTTTGGATGAAAAATGTGTATGAGAGTAATGCCTAAAATGTTTAGATCCCAAGAAAGTAAGGCTGTTCTAGTTCACGGGCTTCTTTACTGGGCAACCAAGGTAACATAATCCTGGATTCTAACATACAGTGTTAAAGATACTGCAAGGAAATTAAATTGAAATTCCACCTAATTTCTTCTCATATTAACATATTTTAGTTAATTTTAACATTGTATTTATTCTCATTACTATATATATCTTTCATTTATGCATATTGGGGGTGGGAATGGGGAGTTTCTATATGTGTTGTATGCTCTCTGGCCAGAGAAAGCAAGAGATGTGACTCTGCAAATATACAAAGCATGTATTATCTCCACATCACCTACATTTCTCTTTGTTTCATTGAAGTTTGGAAATAAGATCCTCTGAAGCACTCTTGAAGCATACTACTTCCATTTGAAGGCTTTTACAGAAAGTCAGAATATTACAGGCTAGTCTGACTCAGTTGCCAAGCTTCAAGTTCCAGCAAGAATATTAATTTACTCTTGACAGTGTGTAAGTTCCTGGGGATATTTTTAATCTTATACAAATATTCTGCAATAAAAAGTTCCTGCTAACTTTATTACCAAAGGACAAAGTAATTAAAGAGAAGGTCAATGGGAAAGATCTGCAAATCTTTGATGTTAAAATACGTATCACCATTCCTCTGGATTGTGTTTTCTGTAGTCTAATTACATAAATCTAATTGTAAAACTTTATTTCTGAAAAAAAATGAACTTACTTTTCTAGAGTAGATGAGCATATTCAGAACATAGTTATTTAGGTAAAAGAACAGTATATGCTATGTTTTTAATTTAAGTAACACAGTATGAGGAATTGTGTATAAAACAGTGCATATGCTTTACCCTTGCCAAAAATTAAGTTCTTTTGCACTTCCAGGGCTTTCAGTCATCACCTCCAGAGTTACTACAATTCCCTGACAGAGACTAGGGGTAGGAAGAGAATAAGTTGGGGTTTGTTTACCATTTCACTTTGGTTAGCTACAAACCTCATCACTGGCCTGGGCCCATGCCTCATGTCTTTCCTTCAGTGATTTAAGGCACCCAGTGGGGCCCACATTTTTAGCGTGAGTGAAAAGAAAAGTTGAATGACAGGGATTTGTCCAAGCCCAAGAAATGCATCTGCTGCAGCAGCTGGAAGCAGAAGTCAGAAAAACCCCAGTGGGGTTTCTTCTGGAAGCAGAAGTCAGAAAAACCCCAGTAACTGTACTGTCCTGAAAAGAAAAGAAAAGAAAAGAAAAGAAAAGAAAAGAAAAGAAAAGAAAAGAAAAAAGAAAAGAAAAGAAAAGAAAAGAAAAGAAAAGAAAAGAACAAACCAACCAAAGCTGCTTTATGACTGAACAAGGATTATTGTACATATAACTTATTAGTTTAAACTATTTCTAGACTTCCAGACACCATGCCATGCAAGAGACTGATTGCAAATATCTCAGGTAAATTTCTTGGTAAGTTGCCTCTTGTAAAATAGCTCTTTCTTCTGGGGAAAGAAAACCCCCAACAGAATAAAAAAGATAGCTTGTTAATAGTATGGGATGTGACTTATATGAGATGAAGGTATTTTCACATAGATGTGGCTGCTCAAATTACATCTGCTCTGCCATTGACACTTCAGCAACAAACCTGAATGATGTTATACCTAAAGCTTGCAAACTTATGTATCTTTTTTGGAGTTAACCATGAGATAGATTTTTCCAATATCTTATGAATTTAATTCTAATTAAACTTAAGGAACAGTGTTCATATACAACTAGTATCCCACTGAACAGTGGAAAATAAGACATAAGAATAAGAAATATGGTCATACTGGGAAGTAGGGATATTCTCATGTTCCTGGAAGATAAGAGAATCCCTAAAGATCTTGTTGGCTTTGTATGAGAAAGGAAGAAAAGACAAACTTGATAACTCCCAGAAATATAAAAAAGTAAATTCTAGGTTTTGGATTAAAACATTTGACAAAAATGAGAACAAAAAAATACCATAAATAAAATGGAGGCTGTGAAATGCAGCCTGACTGCTATTGTATTCATGAGGAGAAAGTATTAGATATGGAGTATATTTTAATAACAGTGTGTCATGTTAGTTTGGGTTTTAAATCTGTAGAATTTCATGCCATGAAATGAAATACTTCCCTGCACATAACAAGGTAGCCATTCTTTATTGATCTTTTTGAAACAAGAAATACCCAACACATGGAAGTAAGGAAAATCTGATGCTTTCAAAAGATAAGTACAGGGCGCACAGGTTAGCAGAGTCATTAGATCAAGTCCCCTGCTATTTCAAACAGCTATCTCATAGATACCTCTCCATAAACTTAACTAGATCAAATTTAAATGGGTGACATTGGTAGCTCCCCATTGCTACTTCTATGGAAAGTTGTGTTCAAGAGTGTAAGTGGTTAAGGAGCCTCCCTTATAGCTTTAGCCTGAATTACTTTATTCATTGTATGCCAAGATGGTGTCTTAATTAACATAGCCCAGGAGACTTGAACTCACTAAACAAATCAATATTCTCTAGCACACCCTCCTTATGCTGAAACCCTGTGTTTCATTTGTTCTATTTGATTTGTCCTTTTTTTAAAAAAGGGACATATCCTTTCCTACATATCATTGCATGGCTTTGGTCTTTGGCTAGAAAATAATCCTTTTATTACTGCGTAGAGAATCAGGTTTTACTGACTAGTCAGTAATCTTAAAAACACAGTTAAGTTTGTTAAATCATAGTTTTTCTGTCAAGGTTTAAAAAAACTGGTTAATTTTGCATTAATTCCAGTAGCAATATTTACTGCAGCATTGGTAAAGCACTGAAACAAATACTAAGGGTGAACAGATTCTTATTTAACATGTGCCTGTTATTGCATTGGCAGTAGTTAAGGCAGCCACAGGCAGTCTTAGCTCTTGTTTTCCATGTGATCGTACAGATTTGGGTCTGGTTTGTATAGGCTCAAGCAGGAAGATCAGCAAAATATGACTAAAAACACATACAGATTTGGACAAATCTATCTGCAAATAAATATATTGAGAAGACCAATATTTTCAGTCACTTCAGTGAAAGAATAAACTGGACATTGTATATCCTCAGTGAATCCTGAAGATCTGTGTTTTCTGTCAATCTAAAGTAACAAGGAATTAAACATTTACTATCTTTGCCACCAGATAGATCATTGAAACGTGAAGAGAATAGTACTACTCTTTTTTTTTTTCAGAGCAGAAATACATATTTGATGTTTAATGCAGGGATACTCTCAACTGAGAAATGTCTGTTCATTGAGTAAAAATAACAATTTTTTGCCAGCAGGCTTTTTAAACCTATGGGTTTGCTATCTGTCTAAGGCTGGTTTATATTAAAGCAACAGGACTAAACATTTAATGGGGATATCTTAGTAGAAGAAACTGAAACAAGGTAAACCCCTTTTTTAAGAGTAAAATTTGCCGAGCATTCCATAATTTTTAAGTTAGGATTCATGGCAACTAATTTTAGCTATCCAAAAATTTAGTAGCTAATTAATAAAGCAAATCAACAGAGAGAACCAAATCCAAGGGCATTTATTTTAATTTTAAACTAGGTGAAATTAGTGACTGGCTTATCACAGAATTTCTGCAGGACATCTCACCTTTGATAGTGGAGGGATCCTGAATGACCAGCTTGGACTGGAAGCTTAACTGTTAGATTGCTAAAGCTGGCTGAGAATAACGTTTTAGCCTTTAATAACACTTTTTACATTAAAATTTCTGACCAGTGAATTAATTATTAATGACCACTGAATTACTTAGGGCCTTTATGTACTATAACCATAAAGACTAGTTGTTCAATTTCTTTATTAACAACATATCTGCTTTTATTGAAAATGCTGAAAGATAAAACTTACCACAGTGAGATTCAGGTCAATGAAAGCTTGAAATGCTCATGGTCAGAGATGTATAAAACACACATATATGATTCTCTCAGCTGGAAATATTTGGAAAAGGAAAGGGAAAATCACATATTCATAGTTCCATCCTTGCAGTATCTACGTGCAGCATAGATCTGTGGTACCCAGCACATTGTGTTATGTAATAGAACTAAACTAGGAACAAGGTTCCTGCAGATTTTTTTTGGGGAAAGAATACTTCAAATACTATGCAGCTTTGAAGCTGTTGGTTGCTCAAGTCACGACTCAGTGGTGCCTGAGCATCTGCAAGAAGTCACATAGATCTATAGTGGCTGACTCATTTCCAGTTTTGTGCAGAGATATGTGCGTCACATCTTTGATTAATGGCACTGATGGTGAGAAAGACAGCATCTGGGAGAAACTGAGGAGGTCACTGCAGTCACACTCATTTGTCAGGCAGAGTGTGGTGATGAACATAATTGTTGTAATTGCTTTAAAATTTCCTGACTTGAAATATCATCCTTGCAAAGAAAATTGTATAGAGCTCTCAAATGCAAAGGGAAGAATATGAGGTTTCAGCCTAAGCTGAGGATTTTTCAGTATTTCATAAAGCTTATACTCTCCCAGGTCTGTATAAGTGCTAAGCACAAGATTTCTTAACACAGGAATGTGGTGTCAAAGTTCAGCTCAGCAAGTGAGCTTCTCTCTGCCCAAAGTAAAATCTTTGCAGATGTTCTTATACAAGCAGCAAGATTGTGTTTAACAGAAAAGACATTCTGCATGGCTCTTTCTATTTTGGAAAAATAAAGTAGTTTTTCCAGTATTTTTCTCAGCTCAACTAATTTTCCACTGTCTAGCATCACCAGGTTTTTCCTTCTGGATATTTGTACAGTACTGAATACCAGTTTGGAATCTTCCATTCAGCAGCTGTTAGTTAGAAGATACAAAAAGGCTTCTCAATCCCCTCTACTCTGGAGTGAGAGGGATGGGCAGAGGCATCTTGGCAGTAGGACCACATGTGGATTTTCAGGCA
>NW_005054353.1:3773779-3776019 GCF_000277835.1 Geospiza fortis | reverse complement strand
CCCGAGTCTGCCAATGGCAGGTGCAAAATCAGTGACAGATGGAAGACATTGAATGGGCTTCTGTGTCTCTTCTTTAATCAAGTCTGGGGACTTACACACTAAACAGCAGTACTTAGATATTTTTTTACTTAATTCTGTTATTTAAAAATATATCAAATTATCTCATGGCAGGATATATTTTTCAAAACAAACATTAAAACAGAAATTAAGGCTAGTAAATTATATTAGTGAGTTTTTCAAAAGTACAGTCATGGAAATGAAATAAAAATGTGTCAGAACATCTTACAGACTTTGCTGGCATCTACTAAATTTAAAACAAATTTTGGTGCAGAGTTCAATGCCTGAACTCTCTAGTAATTGCACAAATTTTAATAGTAAATTATTGTTTTCAATATTGTTTTCAATCACTTTTATGAGATTTGATCCTACAATCTTAAGTTTTAGAAGTAAAAATTGACCAATACCCTCAAAAAAGTTGGTGGCAGTAAATATAGAGAAATTAATCTCTGTAAAAGTTTTTATATTCAGCACTGGCCACATAATTCAAGAGCAATCACAGCATTTAAAAAAAATCACATTACTTGTAGTATTTGCTCTGGGGATGTTTTTAAACAACACTTTAATACCAAATAGACCACATCATCTGTGCTGGCTCATCGACTTAAAAGTTATTGCTGCTTCTCATGTGCAATGGAGCAGGAAATCAGACAGTAAACACTGCAAGAATTATCAACAATTTTAGGCAGTACCTAATGTTAACTGAATAAATATGGGTT
This sequence comes from Geospiza fortis, assembly GCF_000277835.1. Lineage (NCBI taxonomy): Eukaryota > Metazoa > Chordata > Aves > Passeriformes > Thraupidae > Geospiza > Geospiza fortis. The sequence continues at coordinate 3,775,243 of NW_005054353.1, read as the reverse complement.
TTGTGAATATAATTTGTACTCAGGAAAAATGAGGGGAGCAGCCTGAAGGAATGAAAACCATGGTACATTGTGGATTTGCTGCAACAAACAGTCTTGTTCATTTGCAAATGAGGAATGAATGAAAGCAATGATTTTTCAAGAAATATCATTGTAAGGTTTTGTGTGAACCCAAAATTTTGGTAATTTTCAAGAAGCTTTCAGATTGACACATGCACACGCACATACACACACACACACAAACCTTAAAAAAAATTACTTACTTTTGATTCCACTCTTGATCTAAGGATAATTCTTCAGCATTTTAATCTATCACCTCTAAAGGCTAGTGCCTTTTCTCTCCTCCTGTGCAGGAGTGCATGAGGGGAATGCCAAGAATAACATCTGAATGCTATTGCAGGTATTTTATTTTAATGACATTCTGAATACTAATTTATATTCATGCAAATAATCAATAGAAAAGTTTTCAGTAGAGAGACATCCCTCCCCTGCTACTTCCTCATTTTGTTTGTGCAGAGCCAAAGCCTATTTTAAGTTCAGTCTGTTTCCCAACATTTTTAGAATAAGTATATTCAGTACTTAGGATGAAGCTATCTCATCTACATTTATAAGAAGGAAATTTTCAATGTATTCTTAATGAACAGATATTAAAAGATGCATCTTATTGAACATGTCAACATAAAATTAGCTTGACATAATCTACATTAGTTTGTAGAGTAAAAACTCAGAAAAACTACAGATTTTTTGAAAAAGCAAAACAATTTCAAATAGGTTCTTTGGAGGTGTGTGGTTAAATTACTCTCTATATTCTTTCCTTCCCCAAGATGAAGAGGTTCTCACAGATTGCATAACTTGAAAAATCACATTCTTGAGTCACCAATGCTGAAATGTAATAAAATAATGAGGTCCCTAGTGCACTTAAATTTTATGAAGCCCAGACATGGCCAGGGAGCTCATACATCAAAAAGGAAAGGTCAGCGATATTGTCTTTTTTTAAGAAAGTTGAGTAGCCACTAAATTGCCTCAAAATTGGAAGAATATTACTTATTCAACATAATCCTCCAGTAATCTATAGGCATTTTTAAATTTTTTCTTCCAGTGGAGAGGCCACTTTTGGGCATCCTCTGTTGGACTGTGAGGGGAGCAGCGCAGAGCCACTCTGACTGAACTGTGCGATGTCCTGGCTGCAGTCTGGGCTGGTGCTGGTGCCTGACAAAGGGCATCCAACCCCCAGAGCACGCTCTGCTGCTCCTGCACAGTCTGCCCATGCCCAACCCTCTGCATCTGAGGCACTGTCTCCTCTGGATGTGCTGCCTACACACCAATTTTTACTGTTAGCAGTACCTCACAGCAGCAGACCATGGGTGATTCCTGCAGACTGGGCAAGGCAGGCTGCGCCCCAACATTTATTTCTTCTCCAGCTCTTATCTGCACCACATGTGAGGCAGCTATCCTGTTACACGGGAT
>NW_005054353.1:3771123-3773769 GCF_000277835.1 Geospiza fortis | reverse complement strand
CCCTAAAGAGTACAATGTATACCCTAAGTACCTCTTAGACTATTTGGACTCATTATTTGTCCAGATGTACAGCTGCACATGCCATGACTGTGCAGTAAGCAGTCAGCCTTCTAAGGGAAATCACTCTGAATTACACATCAGACTTCGTCAGAACAAACTTGGTTCATTTTTTTTCAGTGTCCTTCATAATCTTCTTGTCTCACTTGTCTTTCTCTGTCTGTGGCTCTTCTGACCACACTTCTAAACAATGTGCAAAGAAGGACAAGGTAGTAATTACTTCATTGACTCTATTATCATTGTTCTCTTTAAAAGGTGCCTTTAATATAGTTCATTTTAAGAATACTGATTTTCAAGATTAGAATGTAAATATGCTTTCTCAGGATTTGAGCGAAGCAATCATGAGTCTCAAAACCATAACTCATGATTAAATCATAACTCATGACGTATAATCCATAACCCATGCAATGACTTTACAGGTTCTATATTTGCTTAAGAAAACAAGTTGCTACAAACAGACGAAATCCTAAAAGTGTATGGAAGATGACAGTTGGGCAGCTTTGCTGTTATGTATTGAATGCATCAAAAGATTAGTGAGATGCACAAGATGATCACCTTAATAGGCAAATAATGACATTTTATGAGAAAGCACAAAATTTCAAGTGTGTTTGAACTAATAAATAGCAGTCATAGTGTCTGGAACAAAGACCAGTCTGGAAGGAATGCATTAAGAGCAAAACAGGATTTTTTCTGTGAGTAGGGCTGATTTAAATAGTTAAATATCACCTAAAATAACAAACCTGAGCCTAAAGGGGCTACTTCTATTGTCAAGGATAAGACAGAAGCATGTTTAAAGCCCAGATTCTGGTGTTCTGTATGTACCTCCTGGAGACCTTGGTTTTTTGGAGTTTTTTTCCAGGTATTAAAAGAGGACTACTACTTCTGCTAAAGCATGATAACTGTGTCTTTAGTTTTCTAGGTTTTCCCCTTGAAATTAATAGGCAACAACTATGTCATTCAGTGTTTCTCACAATGATTAGACCTTTATTAGAGAAGTTAGAAAACAGACTGTACTGTTGAAACGAGGGATTTGCACGATTTGCACTTATTTGAACATTTTAAACAATCAGTCTTCCACAAAGATAAAACTACAAGATTTTGAGATAAACCTAGAATAAAATTGCCAAAAGTAGAACACCTGTGATTATGTTCACATCAATGTATGAAAGTTTTGTGTGTAAGTCTTCAGTGAGAGGACAGACTTGATACTGGAATTCCAGTGCCTACAATTAGGCACAGCTATAATCCTGAGGATTATCATAAACCCTCATAAACAAGAAGCCTGTCAACAGCTTCTCTAAAAGCTACCCAAGATAATTGTCATACTTGGGGTGGGGCTCATTTTCAATGAGAAACAGCATGAATTTACCTAAAATGTAGTCCTTAACAACTTTCAGAGGTTTAAAAAGTAGAGTAATATAAATAAATGGAAATAAAAAGTGCAATCAGTGACAGAAGGAAAGAGAGGGGGCTTATCTTTCTCATTCAAAACAAAATCCAAATTCATTAAGTAGAGTGCACTCTACTGACAGTAAAATGAAAGGATGAGGAAAAATAAGGCTAAACAAAAAGCCCTCAAAATCTTCAACATTGTGTCCATGAATGCTAGAGAATTTTAAAGTTGAGTTTGCTAGAAAAAATGAAGAATTTAAAGAATGCTGCTAAGGTAGACATAATAAAAGGATAAAATAAAATAAAATAGTAGTTAAAGCTAAGTAACTGAATTGGATAAAATAAAATATAATAGTAGTTAAAGCTAAGTAACTGAATTGGAATATAGGAAAGGGGTGTTAGAGGTAGCTGAATCTATTGTTCCTGATCCTAGTCTCTAGCCCCTTGTACACCCCTCTTCCATTTTGCTTTGCCTGGTCCATCTTGATCCCTTCTTTCCCCTGCCATTAAGACATCCCTTGAAGATCCCATAACAAGTTTTGTACCATCTCCAAATTTTCTCTCTTCCAACAAAATATTGCCGTTTAACATACAATGGATCCCATGGTGAATCCTGTATTTTTGCACAAACGTTCCTCTTAGTCTACATAGCATGCTGGGTTGATGGTTTCTTTCTCTGACCTGGTTTTACATATTTTATATATATATATATATAATTTAGTTTTAAAACCTATCCTATTCATAGAAGTCACAGACTTTAAAAAACATATTTTCCATGATGTCTATACACATATATATATTTGAAACATAGACCCCTGGCCTGATCCTTCTTTTTTGGTGAAGATTTGATGTGCTACCTGCTCAGTTTACTTGAGTGTCTTGGCCTGCTACTGTTCTTCTGGTCATCACCAATCTCTGTGGTTCATTTAACATGATAACCTAATGCATAGGACTGGAAAAATAACCCCAAGGACACAAGTCTGCTCTTCTTCTATCACTAGCAACATCCTCACATAATTTTCTCCACAAACTCTTTAGGCTCCACCTTAAAAGTAAGGCTTTTTTAGCTATTGCAGTGATTGAAAAGTTATTTCAGGCCCCTGATGCTTTGAGTTTAGAAATTTTCGTCTGACTACCGTAGCCATAAATACATTTGTTATTCTGACAATTTTGTCTATTACATTAAATTACTCTCTT
>NW_005054353.1:3769792-3771113 GCF_000277835.1 Geospiza fortis | reverse complement strand
TTCCTATACAGAAACAGTGATGATATCTCATTGTAATGCCTATTTAACAACTGAGATATTTCAATTTTGATTAGTCTTTCTTCATATGAAGCACTTCCCATTCTCCTGATCAGATTTTAGGGACTTACAATTAAACAAAAGGAATAGAAATTACAATGATTCCCCCAAACACACAATTAGGCAGAAAGAGCCTAATGATAATGTCTCCAGTCTATGAAATAATAACATAAAACTTCAGCGTTTTGATTGCATAAAATATTAAGGTTAATGATGTAGCTATTTAATAGAGTTATAAATGTATTTTTATGATGTAATTTAACTTGACAACCTTAATGAAAAGGGAGATGATGAGTTCATAGCGCTCTTTGTTAAGCAGCTTTCATATAATTAACACAGAAGTTAATAAATTTTGAGCATTACCTTATGGTTCAGTTGCATCTTAATACAATGATATAATTAATAGCAATGAAAATAATTTTTCTAGATACTTTCTAACTAGCTAGCTAAATCAATATGGTGTTGGATCCTGACTCAGATGGGATCTTCATAAATAAGTCTTGACCAGTAAGAATATCTACTACATTTTAGTTGCCATCTTAACATCAGTTTGAAAAACTACAGTTAAACGTAAAACTTTACTGAAAATTTGAAATTAAGGAAACATGAATTAGTCCAGAAACTGGAAGAAACCATCCAGTTGACAGAATCAGAGGCAAGAATAACCTTTCAATATGAGACATCAGGCAAAAGCCCAGGCAGTTTTGCCTAGACATCAGGCAAAGCTGGTTTGACACCTTGTTGCTACCCAGCTATGGTATGTCTGCATGTGACACCAGGGGATTTGTAGCTGCACTCCAGGTCTCAAAGGATACAATCAGCTGTCATCCAGCTGTGTGACACAGCCAGGATAGCTGACAACAGGTCCTGGGCCCTGCTGCCATGGGCCCTGCTGCCAGGGAGGGCATGCTAGAAGTCTACATGGCAACAAAGGCTGAGGTGTGAGCAGTGCCTGTCTCTTCTTGGATGTCACAGGGTATGACACCTCCTCATTCAAGGGCACGTGTTCTGGAATGGTGTGAACAGACCCAGCCTGCCAAATACTGACACCTTGGCCCCCTTGTGCTTCAGATCCCTGTGGTTGGAGGGACCCAAGGGTAGTCCCTTCAGCTCCTGTTTGAACTATTACATCAAGTAAAAAGAAATTGTTAGTTCTGGTGCAACTTTCTGGCTGGCCAAAGTGAAGCCTACAGGGGGATACAGTGCACAGAAATGGAGTTTATCCACAGAGTAGGCAAAGCTGGAGAGCATCACACCTCTACAG
>NW_005054353.1:3728802-3769731 GCF_000277835.1 Geospiza fortis | reverse complement strand
CCCAAACTTTAATCCTCCAGTAGATTTTACCACATGGTCAGTGGAGCAGAAATTTGGAAAGGCAGTTTTAAATGGTGTCTGGACCAATGTCAACAACATGGCAGTCCAATGAATGAAAAGTTACTGAGTTTTGTGTCTGACTCTGTTGTTGTTTAATCCCAGTTGTCAACTCAGCCCCACAAAGCCATTTAGTCACTTTTCTCTAGTGGGATGGGAAGTGGGTTGGAAGAGTAACAGTGAGAAAACTCATGGATTGAGATAAAGATTATTTAATTAGCAAAGCAAAAGCCACACAGGCAAGCAAAACAAAGAAATAAATTCACTCACTGTTCCCCATGGACAGGAAGGTTCAAACATCCCCAGGAAAAGAGGACCCTATCATACATAATGGTGACATAGGAAGACAAGCACCATCACCCTGAATGTCCCCCCTTCCTGCTTTGCCCAGCTTTATTGGCTGAGCATAATGCTATATGGTATGGGATATCCCCTGGATCAGTTGATGTCAGCTGTCCCGGCTGTGTCTCCTCCCAAATTCTCCTGCACCCCAGCCTGCTAACTCTTGGGATGAGGTGACAAGCAGGAAAGCCTTGCCTCTTTTTTAATGCTGCTCAGCAATAACAAGAGCATCCCTCTGTTATCAACACTATTTTCAAGACAAATCCAAAAGAGCTCCACCACTATGAAGAACCTTAACACTATCTCAGGCAAAACAATATCCTGCATGATCAACATTTCATAAATGCTGCTGGAGCCAAAAGACACCATTGATGAGCACATGATGTGTGGGGAAGTCAGGAGGGAAGTCTGGACGTTCAGAGACCCAGAGCCAGTGTGACTGTGATATCAGTAAGGAAACTGGAGACCTCTAGCAGCAGTGATATCAAGCTTGCAAAACCGACCTTGTACCTAACAGATGAGCTGTGCTATTTTCTCATTGGCAGGGTCTTGCTGCAAACATCAACATACTGCATAGCTGAAGAGACAAAAAGGCAGGACAAAATCTCTGCTTATGTGACTTAAATGAACACATATTCACAGAGGAGTTTTAGCTACTCTCAGGCTAACGCATTTTTTAGAATGATGGCGTGCACTGTGTAGATATTGCAGGAAAAGCCTCTGCCCTGCGTGTCTGCCCTGCAGCAGCTGTGTGTATGCTGTCTGCTGAACTGGATTTTACAGTCTCATGTGTGAAGTGCTGCATCCTGATTATCTGATACTACTGGAAGCCTTCCAGGTTGATTTCCTAATCCCTCTCATAGTATCGGTGTTACATCAGTTTTATCACTGGCAGACTTTATTCCTGCACAAAGCTAGGACTCCAATATGTAAATAGGATAGAGAGGAAATACTGGAAAGAATTAGAAAGCCCTTTTTTTCTCTCAGTGCTCTTTAAGTATCTACTCCAGATTCAAGTAGAAAATTAATCCCAGTCTGTAGATTTTCCTCATTCCTACCTCCTTCAAGGCATTTGTATCAGAGAAAAGATAAAAGCAATGTTTAAATAAGTGTGAAGTTGTATAGATTTCATGGGCTCCATGTCTTGTTCACAGCTGGGAAACATCCCTGTAGACTTTCAAATTTATTCAAATTTTACTAATTACTAAGTATCATTTTGGGATGCAGATAGTGAAATATTTAAAATGCATACAACCATATTTACATGTAAAATATGTGGCATACATGCCAAAGACCTTTCCTAAGATCAATTGATGCTTTTTAGGACCTAGAAGCTGACTTTAGAAGGTAAGTGATCTTCAAATCTGGTTTTATTCTGACTTTCAAACAATTCATTACACAGAAAGGCTCATTTTATCAGTAAATTAAATATTCATGACTCCCACTTTCCCTGAGGCTATGGGATTTGGTAGTCATAAATAACCTCTGTTGGTGGGAATAATTTCTCAACTACTGTTGTGTGAATGCAATTCTGATTTGAGAGGTGGCTAAAAAGGTAAAATTCTATACAGATGGGGAGGTAAAAAATCATAAGTGACAACATTTAGCATAGACTGAATAGCTGAATAATGAATAGGAAGTCCTAACTTCTCTAGCAGAAATGAGAAGGGGATAAAAAAGGTGAATCATCAGACACTTAGAGCAAATTTTGAATGAAACTTCTGGGAGTGGGATAGTAGTCCAAATTTTGTTATTCTGGATGGTTAAATATGCATTTAGATTTTGTAATATTTTATTATCTGTATCTCTGGTGTGTATAAGAGGACCAATTTTTCTTCATTTTTAGCATTTACCCATTTGCTCATTTATCGTTGATGAAACCCAGTAGATTACATGAATGTTCCCTCCAATGTTCTTTACCCTATTAAAAAAAAATGCTAAAATCTAATCACAATAGCTATCAGTTTTGCATGCCAGTGAGATCACTTTCAGCACAGCTGACCTTTACTCTGAATCAGGGATAACTCTGCAGACAACTTTGTTGAAAGAGTTGTTCTATTGAGATGGTCTGTGCTGTTTACATGAAGAAGTGGAAAATGCCACAGAGAGTGTCTTCCATTAGATACTTTTGCATTTTCCTATGTAGTTGTAAACCAGAGCAAAATGGATTCTGAAGACTCAATATTGTTGCAATTGTTTAGCTTCCATGTCCCTCAAACACAATAAAACTCAAATTCAATTGAAGTAGACAAGATGCTTAAATAATCTTGTTCATGGATTTTACTCTTCAGTTTTAAAAGGCTGTTTTCCCAAGTGATATTTTTGGTAATTTATTTGTGCTTTTATTGAAATTTGTTGAATAATTCAGAGAGCATCTTGGATAAAGATTTCCTAGCTATAAAACTCTATGATTTATGTTTAGCAGTCTATCAGATATTAACTGGTCTATCATATACTAACTGTTGTCATTTATTAATAGCACGGAAAGCAGTAGATCCTAGTTTGGTAAAACAATCCATGCCCTGAATCCAAATAGGACAACAACTAATTCAAAGTATCATCCTTTCAGTGGTACTGTGTTGCAGTGTGACTGCGCTCCAGTTCATAGTTTAGTTTATTATTCAAGTTATAATTCTAATGTTAAGATTGGCATGTCCTGTTCCCTCCATGTTATGTTAAAATGGTTCTGCCTTGGGCTCTCTCTCCACCTCCCCCTCCGAGATATGTCAATCCCCTGGTTGCCTAGGGAACTCCTGCCATTTTGTATGTCAGTCTTTAGTCCCCTCCTTAGTTGCCATGGCTTCTTTGTAAATCCCTCCCATGTTTCCCCGGTAACCTCCCTGTCCTCTTTCTGCCCACACCCTGTCCCTAGAACCTTCTACCCTGGGCGGAAGGTGATTGGAGCAGGAGTTGCTGTCCCTCCCCAACAAGCCTCCTATTTGTTACCATGTTAAATCAATCACTCAGTTCTGTTATGTTACTGGCCAGGGGTTGAATCGCTCCTCCCCTCTGGAAGCTTTTATCACCCTGTGCAAGTTCCCGCCCCCCGGGTAGATCCCGGCCGCCATGCTCCTTTCCTGAATAAACCCGGTTCCTGCTGCTGAGACCTGCCTGTCTCCTTGCCTTCTTTGTGCCCGTGCTTCACTGCTGCATCTGTCTTGCCTGTTCTACCAAGGTGCTGCAGTCCCCGCCTCGACGCGAGGGAGAGCGCCTTAGGCAACCATACGCCCCGCCTGACCCCTGCTGGGAGCCGGCGCTGAGCGGCCATGTGGTTTCCACACCGAGGCTGCTGGAGTGCCTTTCTGTGGGCTCGTTTCAGGCTTAGACTTTCACGCACGGCAGCAGTGCTGAGACGTCTTATGCTGGAGAATAGCTTTGATTTATTTGCTATGGGGAGCCTGGGTGAAACTCAGTCTGTCAGAGAGAAGTACCAAGGCTTTTACAGTACCATAACTCATGTTCTGTACACTCCTAAAGGGAGGGTTTTGGTGAGGTTGTAACAGAAGTGATCACTGCTTGCTGTGGTCTTTTCTCTATTGTAATTTCTATGACTTTTTAAGTAGTCATGAGCAAATCTGAGCGTAGTGTTCGTCTGGAACAGCTGCTTGTGTTCAACCTTCTGTGGATAAGACTTGTGCAGGAAAGCAAGGACAAAGACAAGAAATTCTGTGATCGTCTGCAGTCTACATAGAAGAAAGGAATTAAGATCTACAGAAGACAGTGAATTTTAAACTGAAGCATGAGGGAAAACAACTTTGCACATCATACACAGAGTCAAAGTTAATGTACAAGTACATAAATCCATTCAGATCAGCAGATCCACAGAAATTTCTGTAACTGTAATATTTTGAGTCAGCTCATCGCTAGGTCATCAGAAAGCTTATGCTCAAGGCTGAGAAAATGGCTTCAGAAGAATTCATCTTTATATCAGTGCCTACCTGGACCCTCTCAGGAATATACAGTGGAGTAATGAAGTAATATGCTTTATACTTGTCATGCTTTCCATGGAGAATATTGCTTCCATTTAAGTGGACACTGACAGAAAAAGTAAAAATAATCATAAGAGATTGAAGGGATAATTATTATTGATGGACAAAAAATACAATTCAGGTCAGGGAAGACCCATTGCTTATGTATGTAAGACCAACATATTGAGCTTGGGGCACTTTCCATTGCATAGTCACAATGGTGATGAAGACCAGGTTTCCTCATCTTTATCACCTACTAAATTGAGTGGGAATAGTACCCCATCCTTCTCAAGACCTTCTGGAAAAGTCAGAGCAAATGCTGTGAAGTCATCCTTGTGGCGACATTGAAAATACATCTACCACTGCTGTGCTTGAGGCAAACATTCTGTGAGACAAAATACATAGAACTGACAGATGAGGTCATTTCTTTCCTTTTGGACAGCAAGTTGCCTAAAATTGAAAAGGTCTTTCACATAATGTGCATTAAAGAACGAGAAACATGTCTTAGCCATCTTTCCAGATCCATGATTCAAAGACACCTGCCAAGAAAACAAACTCTTACAGTTAATTCTGACAGCCACAAGTCAAGAATGATTAATTAAAACAAGCATAATTTTGGCCACACATATGAGGAGACAAATAAAGGAGAATGTAAGAAAAGAGCTAGTATTTTGTTAAAATTTGAATCAAGAATTGCTGCTGCTCTACAGCAAAGTTATCATAATCCCACTTTCTTGTAATTTTTCAAAGAATATGATGGTGTACCACAAAATCTGTACATATTTATGTGTCTAAAAGAATGTCAGTCAATCTGTTTGGACAGGGTACTGACAGGAAAGTTAGGCCTGCCTTCTCTTCAATATGATGAACGTATACATCAAGAGGATATTTCACAGAAACTTATGTGTTGCTACAAATAGAGGCAAAGGAGGAGTTACGGTGGAACAGCGTGTTCTTCTTTCAGTCTCCTCTACTTATCATGCCTTCCTTCTAGAAATCTTAAGTGCAAGTGGAGCCTTGCTACAACAAACCCTTCATTACATATGAAGCCTGATCCATGTGTTCTGAGTAGACAGTGAGCCCTCATGTGTGTATTTTACCCTCTTTGTAAAACAGAAAAATGAAATTTTAAGAGCTATTATGAAATAAAGTGAAAATTTACCCAGTGTATGATAGCTCTGCTCAAGTACTATGAAGCCAGAATTTACCTGTATATATTTATAGATTACTAGAAGAGGATCTAATATTTTAATGTCTTCTGATACTGCCTGAAGAAGATAAATGAGTTACCTCTCAGGTTAATATTCTTATAAAGGTTTTTCCTTTCAGACTTCTCTTTATCAGTCTCTCTACCTTTTCACAGGATAAGTTTTTTGACCTCCTAAATACCTTCTCTGCCTTTGGTTACTTTGAAAAGTAGAAAAGCCTAAGAAGGTACTGTGAACTTGGGGAAAAGATTATTAAAGTTCAGACTGAATTATACAGGTATTTGTGCTCTGTTTTACCAGAGATTTTGATTCTTTTCAGTTTGCAGAATGACCAATAATATGTAGTTGTACCTCAAATGCTACCACTTTTGCACACTGGTAAATATCCAAGAACAAACAATACAGAAAAAAGTTGTGCATATTCCAAGCACAAATGCCATGCTGAAAGCCGCTTAAATAAAAGTTGTTTATATGTTAAATAAGTTTCTACATTTCTATACAACAAAGGTTGTTGCGGTGCGCTTAGTTTTATTGCACTTTGTTTAAGTTCTTTTATGTAAAGTTCTGTAAAGTTGGTTTGTTCCGTTCCCCCCGTTATATTGTTCTAATGGTTCTGCCCGGGCTCTCTTCCCGCCACAGTCCCTGTCAATCCTCTGTCCCTTCCCCAGTTGTCTAGGCAACTCCCTCCACTCCTCATGTCTATCATTGGTCCCCTCCTTTGTTACCATAGTTTCTCCCAAACCCCTCCTTTGCTTCCTTAGCAACTGCCCTGTCTGTCCCTCTCTGCCCATGCCCCTTCCCTAGAACCTTCCACTCTGGGCAGGGAGTGATTGGACCATAAGTTGTGTCTCCTCCCAAACTGACTTCCCATTTGCTTTCATGTTATGTCAATCCTTGTTCTCTGTATGATGATTTGCCCGGGAGTGGGTGACTCCGCCCTTTTGGGATCCTTTATAACCCCGTGTCACCCCACCCCTCTTTGCAGTTGCCCATAGCCTGCCTGCAGTTGCCTGCAGCCTCCCTGCTCCTCAATAAATCCCTTCCCTGCTGTGGACGACTGCCGGCTCTCTGTGTTTTTCCTTGGCGCTTCGCTGGAGCTACTTCTTGCTTCTGGCCAAGGGCGAAGCCTCCTCACCTTCGATGTGGGGAGGTCGCTCTAGGCAGCAACTCGCCAGAGCCTATCTCTGGTGCCGCTGCTTTGCAGCCACAGTTGCTGTCACGCCAGGCTCCTGGTTTGTGCTGGGCTAGCTCGGGCTTGAGGAACGCACACCAGCAAAAGGTGGTAAAATATATCACTCACTATATGCATACTCACTCAGGAAAACTGACCTCTCAGCTTCTGTACGTGGGCGCACGTGGGATATTAGATGGAGATGAAATTTCTTCTGTATATAGAGTTAAAATTGTGAAAAGAAGGATTCTTTACCTGCTCTATAAAAATAGTTGTCTCTAGGGCTCATTTATGTAGACAAGAGAAGGCATGAAGGTTATAAATGTTGCTTTATACATTTTTAAGGCTACAGAGACTAAACTGACTTAGCTACACAGTTTAGTGTTTTTTTCCTCAGCTGTCACAATGAATATGAATGTCACTATCAAGTATACATAGACTTAAGTTTCTGAATGAAAAAGCCAAGATAAGTGGCACCCAGAGATTGATGGGAGACTGAGAAAATTTGAAAATGCTTCTTTCTGGGAAAAGAACACAATAACAAACCAGTCATTTTCACATTGAAAGCACAGCTACATTCTCCTTGATGCAAGTACTGAAGGGAATTCAGCAGTACTCCCCCATGTCTAAGCTAGCTATAAATATTTACCATCTTATTTTAAAGCATGTTGCATCATAATATCTAAGGGGTTTTGCTGCAGAGCTTTGGGTTTGGGCTTTTTTTTTTTTTTTTTTTGGTTTGGAGTTTTTATTAGTTTTTCTTTTTTTATAACTAGAAAGTATAAGTGAAGAAATTATGCAGCTGCAAGAAAGCGAAGTACTGACAGTGCCAGATGGGGGGGTTGGGATAGAATGAAAGATTCAAAGCTTAAAAATAAGTATGCCAGGATAAATAGCTCTTATTTAACCTTGGCATTACTTTCTCTTTATATTTCCAAGTTATATAAACTCTGGAAAACCAGACTCTGAAATGGAAGCCAACTAATTCTTAAAAGCTAGCAGCATCACTGCTGCAGGACTGAGCATGAAGACAATGCTGCAATTATTTTACTGGTGCATTTCCTTATGGAAGATTCAGGTATAAAAGATTGGCTCAGCTCCTGAAAGAAGTAACAATAATTTCAGGCAACATTCACTTGTACTTAGTTCTGTCTGTGATAAAAACATGAGTAACAATAACGGATTTTTTTCTCCACGTTTATATTGTTTTTTCCATTGATTGCTCTCAATATGTAACTTGCCTCTTCCATGGCAGAACTGCAGCCAGTTTCTGATCCACTTCTAGCTCTAGATCCTTCCCCGTTGCGCTAAAAGCTAGCCATTTAGTCTCCATTTTGTATTTACTAACATTCTTTCCCTTCTTTAAATGTAGAGCTTTTCTTTTGCCTCCCTCTCTCCCTCTCCCTCCCTCCCCCCTGTCTAACCTCCTCCCATTCCAGTGCATCAAGATAATTTTGAATTCTGATCCCATCCCACATACCACCTGCCATCCATCCTGCCTTGGAGCTGTCAGCTTTCATAAGCATGCGTTCCCTTCCATCATCCAGGTGGCTAATGGAAATATCAGATAGAACCAGCTCTGGACACATTCTCCTGGGAGTCCACTCGAGACACCTTTTTGACAGCAAACCTCTGAGAGCAGCTTTCCAACTGTGTGTCTCAGCTGGCTGTGTTTCTACCCTGCCTTAGGAAGGATTGCCAAGCAGGATGGTGTAGAATGTTTTGTTCAAGTTGAATTCTGCTCCCCTCCTTGTCCCTCAGAGCAGTCCTTGGCACATAAAGAAATATTTTGATTTAAACATTACTTTTTCTTGATCACTTTTAGGACTTTTTAAATAGATTTTGTACTATTTTATTGTATAACTAAGAGGCAGTTCTTGTGTCTAGTAGATGACCAGTTTGTCCTGATTTTTAGTATTTACCCATTTGCTCATTTATCATGGACAACACCCAGCAGATTACATAAATGTTCCCCCCAATTTTCTTTACCCTACAAAATGCTAAAATCTTGTCACAGTACCTACCAGTTTTGCATGCCAGTGAGATATGCTTCAGCACAGCTGACCTTTACTGTGAGTCAGTACTTTTCTTTTTTACATGTAAATCAATACATGCTGACATGGTTCATGAGTGAAATACAGAGAAAGATTATGAGTAAAATCAAAATCAGAATCAAACATTGTCAATATTTTTAGAGCTTGAATATGACTCACCTCAAAAATTGGACTTTCTCTGGAATTCAATCTTTTCAATTAAGCTTTTATCAAGAAAAAAATCTCAGCTGCAGGATGAAATTTATACTCAGAACAAAAATGAGAATGAAGAAAAAGTCTGTTTCACCTCTGAGATTTAAAAAGCAGTTTGATTTTCAGTAGACAATATTGCTCCTTTTTTATTTCCATACAGAAAAAAAATTTATAATTTTTTTCACTTAGTTGGAAATTTATACTGCTGGGCCACTGCTGCTGCCACAATGCCATCCTGGCCCTGACAAAGTATAAAAGCCATAATAAACTGGAAATAAGTAGAGCTATGAGAAATAATTATGTTCCAAGTTATCTGCACTTTTTGTTTAGCTCAAGATAAAATCACGTTAACCAAAAAACCCTATCCATATCTATCTATCTGAAGCAGAACCAAGCAGCAGTAAAGTCTGGTACATTCCATATGCAGAAAATTAATAAATTTCTGTACTACCTGCTAGTTTTGCAGCTAAAAGGTGAAATTGCCTAAACAGAGCACATAAGACAAACACTGTCAAGCATGTTTCTTTCTTGTTGAAGAGAGCAGAAAGCTGCAACCACATCTTCTCTGAAGTTTGCATTTTGATTGAGTTTGTGCTTTAATTAGTACCATGATGGGGCATTCAGATCTGCAGATCTGGCTACAGGTGTTTGCTGGTTTCATGGTTCTCTGTGCTGTCTCACCCTCCTGCTGGTAAAACATGAAACATCTTCCACCTCCCTCTCTGTGCCCAGTGAGGCAGCATCCCTTAACACACCAATAAAGACACATCACGGGGGATTTGGGGTTTGTGTTTGGAAACAGTTAGACCTCAAAAAAGCCAATAAAACTATTTTCTGTCTTTTAAAAAACAGATACTCATGTGTCTAAAATGGCGCCTGCTAATGAGTTGGGAAGTGTCGAATCTGCTACATTTCACCTGTTGATGGCCACATTTAGAGGCTTATAAATGTTTCCAAAAGTTATTTCCTCTTCCAAGTACTGCATTAGCAGACCCAGCTGCAGAAATGTAGACTCTCTTCAGAGGCTTCATCTTGCTGAGGACAGAGAGGGGACAAATGATGCCATTCCTCCCTTTGCTTTCTCTCTGCAAGGAAGAACATTCAGCAGACACCATTGGTCCTAAGGAGAGCTGAGCCTTCTGGACCCCTGAGCACTGAATATGAGCAAGAGCTCTTTCCATTTCCTGACTCTTTCTGCCCCTTGGAGACATACTTGCTTTATCTAGAGGTGAGCTGCTTGGAAAAAGAAAGAAAACAAAATTCTTAGTAGGAATATTCCTTTGAAAAATTGGGAAAAATAGCCTTCACAGTAGTAAGTCTCTTTTGTGATTTAGTGAGACGGTCACAGGCTCTGTTTTAATCCATTTCCAATAGAGTAGAGTTTTTATGATACTTCACGTTTTCATTCAAGTAATGCAGCTTGCTGTCTGCTTACTGCTGAGCTCTTATGATAGGATGCTGCTTACTGCAGACTAATACATCTTTTAGCTTGGAGCCTTAAATAAAGTAATAAAATTTTAGAACTACTTTGAAACTGCAGTAAAAACACTGGTTGCACCTACTTTTATCTGTCAGTCTCCTTGTAAAGGTTTTTTTTAAGGATTTAGGATATCCAACAACCCTGTAATTGGAAAATGTTTTGCAAAAAATCTGATCTCAGCATTACAGATTTTGAAAACAGGTTTGGGGGCACAATACTTTTCTGGTCAGAGCCAGGAGCCAACAGTGGCTTCCTGAAAGGAACAAAGAGCTCAGTTAGATTATACTGTTCAAGACACTTCTTCAATGTACACTGATGTGTAAATCCAGGTTGGAAGGTGAAACTTTAATTTGCCCAGAAGAAGCCAATCCATAGTGCCTTACACTTGTTCTCCATCAAAGCACAGCTCCAACCAAAGGAGCATGGGTTTGGGGTAAAAAAAGCATGGTACTGCAGCTGGTGGAAGCTCCTCATCACAAACAGGCATTCACTTATGGAGGAAGATAATGAGACAATAGTATGGCAGTCAGTGAGAAGAGACATCCAGTATTTGTTACAACTCTTCAGACTACCAGCTATGAAAAAACTCTTTCAGTTCTTCCCTTGCTAGCATAGGTAGGCTTGAGGCTATTTAGTTTAATGGGTTGCAGAGGAATGGAGATACTTTATCAGACCATATGCAATCCAATATCCTTTCTCTGGCAATAAAGAGATAGGGAATAAGCTGTACTAAGGCATGAGGACTTCTCAACTCCATTTTAAGGATGTCACCCTGATGAACAATGACCTGCTTTCTTTCATGTTTTATTAGCCTTTACTGCAGACAGTACAGTGTGATAAGTCAGGTCATAAACCAACCCTTTTTCAACCTTCATGATCAGCATTTCACTGCCTGTCCCTATGGTATAGCTGGGAACATTTGGAACCACATGCAAGACAGATGCAAAGAACCTGTTAGGTGAAAGGTGCCCTGCCCAATCCAGAAACAAGTGGGCAGAAATTACACATTAGATATTCTCATCTCAGAACAAAAAGTATGCAATGAGCATCTCTCAGTTCATCTCAGTTGGAGGACTGATCCAGAGCTTTCCCACATGCAAAACTTCTTCCCATATGCAAGATACGGATCCAGATTAAATCACAGAATTAACTGACCAATTTACATTGCAGAAAATTGAATTTCATAGAACCATCCTGCACGGTGAATTTCCCCCAGGGCATTGCTCTGGCTCCGGTGGCATTGGTATTTGGAAACATTGCTTTGCTTAGAAGATTACTAGAGGGAAACCTGGATCACATTGACACTAGAGCTTATTTTAACTAAAATTTACAGGCAAATGATATTATTTTGTGATGATATGGATCATAAAATACACAACAAAGTTAATGTGGATGTGCATTATTGGTTAACTCTAGAACAACGGTTTGACAGAGAGAATATAAAATGTAGTGTTACTCTCTATTAGGAAAAAAATCAATGTCCAGGATGCGAGAGGAAATTGGGAAGGCCATAAGGACCACAGAACTGTCAAAGGTATGCAACACAGATTGTGAAGAATGGTTGTTAGTAAAGCTAGATGAAAGAAAATTATCAACATACAGAGGAATTAAGAGATTCACCATAACCTCAGAGTCTCTCAGAGCAGTGCGGCTTTCCCTTCCCAGGCTATTTTTATCTTTCATCCTTTCCAAGCTATTTTTTTTGCAGGTTGTATTGGTTTACATCCCCTCCCTCCATTCCCTCCAAATAAGATTTCACATTATACATCAACTAGCATGAGCTTCAATCATGGTTTTGAGAACTGTTATGCCTAGAGGCCAGTCTAAGCTGATTGTCTCTGTCAGCCTGCCTCCAAGGTTCTGTCTTCAAAGATAGCCAGGCCAAGGACTATATGCAGAGGTAGACTTTCTTCTTCTGTTTTGAAGTGGTGCCTTTTCAAAGACAATTCAAGATATTTTTTTTTGGTGGGGTTTTGCACTGTATGATATTTACATTACTCAGTCCTGTCAGGAATAGTTTTGAGAAGCTGCTTTCCAGGTTCTTTTACAGGAAAGCATGCATCTTAGTGTACTTCGTTATTCCTAGTCAACTCCACTCTTTTAGATTAATAAACTTGATTGTAATTTATGATAAATCAGTCCTAACTCTATAGATTTCCATACATACATTTTCTTTATGGCATCTCCCTGTCAGTTTATTTGTGAACTTGATAAATACGTAATCCTGTGTTCCATGCGTTCAGTTTTTTCCCCTGTCAAGAGGAAAGTGAAAGATGGAATTTGCACTGAAAATTATAGTCTCACTCTATGCACTACCCCTGCTCATAACTACAGTCCTTAATTTAGGACCAGTGTATCAGGAAGAAAAAAACCACCACCACCAGAAAACCTCAACAACAAAACCTATCAAATGAACATGTTAATAAATGTAACATGAAACACAGAGATAAACAGAACAACTTTTAATTAAGACAAACTACATTTCAATTGTTGTCAGAGGTATTTTAATATCTTATTTTAAAAAGCTTGGGAACTATTATCTAATACAGTGAGATGGATTTTCCTGTAAGTTCATGCAATAGAGAATTATCATTTTCTCTTTCAGTCTTTAACATCATACCACCTCACATACAGCTAACAATGAATTTTTAATTTCTCCTTTTTTCATAATAATGAAAAATGTATTGTGATTTTGCCAGTTGAATATTACAAAATGCTATCCAGTTACTGAATTTTACAACAAGGCCCTTTCAGCGTTTTACTACTGAAGTATTAAACCTTTCCAGAAAATGAAGACCATCATCAATATTTCAGTTTTGCGAAACATTAGAAGCCAAAACTTTCGTATTTATAGGGTGGTAGTTGTACTTCTCACAGGAATTATCTGCTTTGATACAGTTATCAGAATATACTCTTTAGCAGGAAGAGATCTCTCAGGCCAGATCAACTGAGTGAAAATTTGCTGGTCTCACTGTGATGATCCTTATTAATAACATACTGTATTCTTTGTAGAACTGCATGTAAATAAAAAAAACCACTTGTGGCTTGTTTCAATCTGTAACAACTGTGCCAAAATGGGAAATTCAAAGGAATTTAAATATCTTGAGGACAATTTAAATGGACTTAAGGGGACATCAGCTGCATCACATCTCTGTTGGAACTCCTTGAAGATTCCACTGTATACCTGCTTGTTTGGAGTGACCTCTGGCCATTTCTGTATGTACCTGGGGCTGCACATTTCATTCCTCTAGCACTCTTACAGCACCTGCATGAAGGCAGCTTTTAATTAATATAGATTTAACTTAGTTAACTTAATTTCAAAGTTTTTGTGCTTGAAATTGCTTGTTTAAATTTTGTGCCCTGATGAACACGGCATAATCTCCGTTGCTCCAGAAATATGGCTTCTTAGCATGATTATAATCTTTACTGCATCTTACCATCTTCTCAGATTTTCATCCATTTTTCTAAAATATTGCTCATTTGACAAATCTGGCTTCAAAGGGTCAAGAATTACATGGAAATGAAAGATGAAAACCAAGCACTAAAATATTCTGGAGATATGATGTCATTTGTCATTTGAGTCTAAAATTTTATAAATTCTATTTAGACCTATGGTAGCTTAGGCACAAAATATATCTTGGACTTGGGAACTTATCCAATTCCCTTGCCATCCTAAAGGTTCACAAAATTTATAGTGGAAAAACCTATTGCACTATCTGGGTCTAGATGGTTGAAGGTACATTCTGGCAATACAGAAAACATTATATGTAATACTGATACTTGCCTGCATTTAGCCAAATAAATACATTAAATTTATAAGTCAAAATAATACAAGATTGTAAAAAGTTTTAATTCTTGACTGCCTGTGATTAATTATATATACAACAAGGCAAATCACCAAATTCTAAACAATAATGAAATTATTCAACATAAAAATTCCATGAAATTGGTTTTTTCACTACTTTAATTTATTGTCTGTTTTGTTCTTTTTGTTGATCTCTACATAGTATAGGACATGATTCAGAGAAGATAAAGGGTAATGAAGGCTCTAAGTAAAAAGTGACCATCTGGATTTATCTTGTTTCCCCTAAGATGCAGTGACCCAGCTATAGCTATAATTGTTGTGCTGCCCAGTACTTCCTTTGCTTGTTGAATACAAGAGATTGTATGTCGGTTCATTGTGGGTTCATTCAATCCATCCTGCTGCTAACAGTGGCCCAGCATTGGACATCCGGCAGTTCAAGGTGTGGAAGGATGAGAGTGATTCAAGTGTAACCAGTGACCCCTGGTTTCACAGGCTAGAATTCCTCTGCACCTAAAAAAGGGACTGAAATCACAAGTT
Source organism: Geospiza fortis (assembly GCF_000277835.1). Taxonomy (NCBI): domain Eukaryota; kingdom Metazoa; phylum Chordata; class Aves; order Passeriformes; family Thraupidae; genus Geospiza; species Geospiza fortis. Next base: position 3,754,917 of record NW_005054353.1, on the reverse strand, counting down.
TGTTTCACACAGCCTGATGGACACAAATTAGGTGGTAACAGGATTTAATTTCCTCCAGCACCTGCACTGCTGCCTCTGACAGACAGACAGCCTGAACTGTGACCACCATCACGGCCAGAGTCGGCATCTTGGCAGCACAAGCCATTCAGATGAACTAGTTTTCCAGGTTTTGGGTTGTGCCTGTTTTCCATTTTTTCCAGACCAGGAGGGAGGAACTTGAGCTGTGGGAGATTCTCCAGCATACTGCCTGTGTGCTCCTGGGTACCACCAACAGTGATGAATTATTATTGAGAAAATTATCTTTAAAATTTCACATTTAATAACCTAAGAAAGAATTTTAAAAACCCATCAATGTTAGGTCTTGCTACTATTGAAATTATATAACTACTTCTGCAACAGAGTAAATAGACGTAAAAGTTGCTCTAATACTGAGAGTTTTTAAGATCCTCAATCTTCATGTAATAAAGATAGAACTGCTGACTTTATCCTGAACCATGTCCTTGGGTCCTTGTAGCCCACAAAGTCCATCCAGCAAACTGTGCTGGAGGGCAGAGCAGCTCTCAGCTCACCTCCACAGCTGAGATTAGAACACAGCTACATCTCTCTGCAAAAGCCCTGAGGGTGACATTATTTTCACTGGAAAGCAGCAGTCTAACAAATCCTACAGCCATCAGTGAACCTTGACATCTCTGAGAGGAGTAGTGTCAGCTTTGTACCAGGCAAGTTGTAGGCTGAGAGAAGTCATCCAGGAGCACAGTGACCTCTCTGAGAATCCCCTAAGCACCATGTATGTACTGTCAAAAGACCCTTATCCAAACTCATCCCATAATCTGAATTTGTGGGATCTTTTCTGCCTTCAGAGGACTTTGTAAAAATATTCATAGTTGCGGTCGCTCATCTGAGAGTGGCCCGGCTGAGACTCCAAAGGAGGGTCAGAGCGGCCACAGTCTGTCCCAGCCGGGGGATGGCAGGCTGTCGTGCGGCAGAGCCAAGCCCCTAGCCACCTAGGACCCCTGGGCGGTGAAAGCCACAGGAGGCGTCCTAGCGAGGGAAGATGGAAGGACACAGGCAGCGGCAACTCGAGGAAGTGGTGGAGTGTAGAAGGAGGAAACACGAGTCAGTCAGTTTTCCGCGGTGGGAGAAGGATTTATTGGGAGAAGGGTAGGTACAAGAGGGTGAGGGGTCACGAAAAACTGACAAAGGTCCTCCCCCTGGTCAAGCCTTATAAAGCCGACCCCAGGGGGAGGGTGAAACAAACATGACCAATCAACAGAAGATACATCAAATGAGGTGACATGATACAGCCAATTAACAGAAACAAGAGGAGTGGTTTTCCCCCCTAGCCCAATCACCACCCGAACCCCGAGGAACTTTCTGGAGTTAGGGAGTGGGACGGGGGTGATGGACAGGGGGTTGCCCGGACAACGAAGGAGGGGAGACACAGATGGACAACAGAATTAACATGAAATGAGGAGGACCCAAATGAATGACATATAACTGACACCATGGGAGGGGGAGGGAGCCCTGGAAATCCCCTTGCTCTAGTCGCCGTCTTAAAGTAATAAAACTGAATGGGAATAAAACATAAAACTTGTAAAACTCAACTTTAGAACTTCTGAATAGTAAAACAACATGTACCCCAACATCTCCCCCTTTTTTAAACTAAACGAAAACAGAGGAACTTGGGGGAGATGGGGGGCTAAAACTTTGAGCATAAAGCAACTGTAAAAGTCTTCTGAAAGTCCAGCTTAAAGTCCTGGGCCCTCTGGGGCCGCCTCGACACTATCGAAACTGCCACTGACGTTCTCTGCGGCCTCTGGCTCTTCGCCGTCTTCTGGCTCCTTCGCCTCCTCATTGTCGATGGTCCGCGGGGACATTTCCTCGTACGTGGCCATCCCCTGGTGTGGGAGGGGAGGAAGCGGAGCCAGGACTGCGTTGGCAGAGGGTGTTGAGGTCAGCCGCTTGATGACTTGCTTTAAAAGGGTCCAGAGGGCCAGGGAACTGAGTAGAACAATAATAATAGTAAAAACAACGAAACTCAGGTCTTTGATAAGTGCAATGGCCCAGCCCGAAAGCCCAGAGTCCGGAAACAGATGGTAGAGCCAGTCGGTGGATTCCTGCTTTATGTCGGCGATGTTCTGCCGGAGTTGGTGGACCTCCGCTTGGATGTCTGGTGCCCTGGTCTTCAAGTCGAAACAGCACATGCCCTGGAACTCCCTGCAGCTATGGTGGTGCTTGAGCAGCAGGAAGTCCAGGGCGGCTCTGTTTTGGAGAACCGCCTGCCTGGTGATTCTCTCCTCTGCTAGGAGGTCCGTCAGTGCGGCTGATGTTAAATTGGCTTGTTTCGCAGCCCAACATTCAAGTTCGCCTAATTCGCCCAGGGCTTTAGCGACAGCGACCCAGGGCAACAATACGGACATAGCGACCCTTTTGGACTTTGGCCAATGCTCAATTTCGGAGTCGCAGTCGGAGCCAATCGATTCACCCCAGAGGGTTGTATTCTCTAGATAAGTGCAACCTCATGAAAAAAAGCAAAACTACAAATGATTTGCTTCATAACAACTAGATCAAATTCAAAAAGCATACTAAACCAAAGATAAATGTAAGCTATCTTTAGGTTCATTGAACATACACAAGTAGATATGTACTTTACAAAGTTTCAAATGCCAAAACATATCTGAAACTCTGCAAACTATTGAAAACTGTTTGCAAGAACAGCTCTATGTGACCTTTTTCAGGCTTGCTCTGTCTGAATGTGCAATATCAAAGTGTAATCAATTTAAGAGATTACTGCCTTCAGTAAAACAAAGTTAGCACACGGAGCTGAACCCTATCTAAAATAAATTCTCTTCCTAAACCCTGAAAATTGTGCCCTAAGGTATTGATTCAAGGTTTCCCAAGGCCAGTAGATTGAGAGTGGACAAGATGTTGGGAGGGGACATACATTTGGCAGGTATTGCCACTTAAGCTCTGGAATGACAACATCAAGATACTGAAAACATGTGGTCATCATGATGGCAGAAGTGCAGTCTGGACTATTGTCAAGGATGTCATAAATAAATCACTAGTGCACACCCCTAAAGTGTTACAAAAGCTTGATAACATGACATGAGCACTTACAGAGCTAGGAATAAATCCCTGAGGAAGGTGAGTAAACATATATTGAATGGATTTGCAGTGAACACAAACTACTCAGAGTCCTTGGGCTGCAGAGGAATCATGAAAGATGTGCCTTTAACATCAGTGGCTCCCAGCCACACTCAGTGGGAAAATTCAGGTTCAAGATAGATGGGATTGCCGCATGAAGGGATTGTTGATGTTTTGTTGACAGCACTGTAATCTACTGTCAGCTGCCAGTCATTATTTGATTTCTGAATGGGCCAAAAGGATACATTCAAAGAGGAGCTGTTGGTGACAATAATCCCTCTTGCCTAAAGGCCCTTGAGGAGAGCAGTTACTGCCATGGTGGACATGAGATTTATGTGGTACTGTTCTGTATGCTCTAATAGACTGGGTGGCAAAGGTGGTGCAGTTTGAAGGAGATACACCAAAGCATCTGGAGTGACTGGGATCCACTGGTCCCACTGGCCTCCTACAGCATGGGTTTGGAGAAGATCCACATCTGAAAAATTGATACATGCGAGTGCTACACCCATGGATGTTAGCTGAAGGCTTGTCCTCCATGAGAAGCCTGGACACAGGAGATTTCTTCCAACATCAGCTTGACTGAGTAAACTGAACATGTCTAAGTGCTCCATTGTAGTTTCATATTGCTCAACACTGTGTTTGTTTGGGCCAGATAAATTTTCTTCATAGTAGATAGTATGGGGCTAGGCTTTGGATTTGTGCTGAAAACAGTGTTGATAAATCAGGGATATTTTACTAAAGCAGTCAGGCTCTTTAAGTGCTCAAGGCGGGTAAGGTAGAGGCTACTACTTCTGGGCTATGACTATGCCAAAGTGAGGAAGTGTGGTCAGCAATTTCCTCCTTAATCATAGGATACAATGAGAGTGGAGGTCAATATGGAGGGTCTGTTGGGCAAATTGATGCCTGGGCTTAAGAGACCAGACAGTTGGGTTGCTATGCTCCTTTTGGCCCCTTGCTTATCTTCTCCCACCCATCCAAACACATCACACTGCCCAGCAGTTTTGACTCAGGTTGTGTCTAGAGTAGCTCAGCAGGCTGATGAGGGTACCTTGGCTCTTACCCTTCTTGCAATTGCTGGTCTTATGCTGCTATTCAAATTTATCTGTGATGGCTTGCAGGTTGATCTGGTTATCTTGGACACAATCTGCTGCCCACTGGAGCCAATTCTAACCTTGCTCCTTTCCTAAGGCTTCCAGCAAGTATTGGAAAGACTCCATCCTGTCCTTGATGCCAATTAATGCTGTCTGAAGAGCAATGGATCTGTCAATGTTATAAATCAAACTTTGCAAAGACAGTAAGAAACACGATCAGCAACATGCCCACGTGGCTACTTATCCTTTCACAGATAGTAAATAAGGGTTCATATAGGATGCCTTGGTTCTCGTACACTGGTAGGGACACCTGCTTGAGTCATCTGACAGCAGGAGCACAAATGCCTTTCGAATGCAGCTAAGAGTTATCTACCTCTTGGGTCCACCAAGAGTAGTGTGATCTGGGAGAACCACATTTTAAATGGCAGCAGTGGGCCATCTCTAATGCTGTAGGCAGCATCCAGCCAATGCACCAATATTGGTCAAGGGGCACAACCACCTCATCTGAATTTTAATGAACAACCAGACAGTGTATGGCCCATTGCCCACTGGTATATTTAATACTTCCCTTTATCTACATGTGCTGCAAGGAATGACAGCTGTTTCAACTTAACATGAGCATTTTATGAAAAGTTGAGGCAGATAGGAGAAGCAGGTTCTCCTGTCCATTTCTTTATTACAAACTATCCTGATCTACTTTTTACACAGTGACTGACATAGAATTTAGATGCACTTCACACTGTGGTGACCCCGGCAGAGCAGTTATGAATTCAGTCTCTTCACTGAACAGAGGAAATGTGACCTGTTATTTGGGCTGTTAAAGTTTATCTCACTCTTGGCTTTTGGTTCCCTCAAACACTTAAATAAAAAAGACAATTCCTACCCCAAGAATGAAAGAAGTATCCCCAATATGTTCCTTTCCTTTGTATTTGAGGTTCTTATTCTTCTCTATATTGTAATTAAACATGCTGCCAGAACTCCTCTGCCATGATGAGTCTGGGATGGGTGGGACAACGATGGTTCCTTGCTTAAGGCACAAGCTCATTTCTCCACATGACATTACTACTTGCCCTGCTGCTTAGGATAGTGTCACAACTACTGTCCTGTGCCACCTGCCAGTGTGAAGAGGCTCTGGGCAGGAGACTGACACCAGAGTGCAGGAACTGGCCAGCTCCAGCATCTCCCTGGGTGTTAAAGATCAATCACAACATCTGACATATATTGTTTGGCTAGTTTAATCTCTTTCTGCTTAATACAAATATTTTCTATTGGAGTAAATTCATACTTGGGATTTTTTTTTTCTTTTGCTGCATTCCAGGAATAGTACAGTGGTCTCAAAACTACACATATGGAACTAGTAAAAGCAGTGGTTTACGGTTTTTTATCTTTCTGAAGACCAATTGGTCATTCTATAAAAATGACAGGAGCAAGTGACTCCATTATCCCTTCTGATCCTTAACAAAAATGCAACTAAAAAAGCTATATCCTTTCCGCATAGCAGTAGTATTGCTTTATTGTAGGGTCCACAATGAAGAGCTTTAATCTAGATGAGATTTGGCTAGAAAGGAATCTTTTGTTATAAACTGAAAGGTTGAATTTTATATTTAAAAATTGCTATTAGGCTTCCCCTTGATGTGTTAGATAGTGACAGTGGTCTGTTGTACTCTACTGTCCTCCACTAAGATATTTTTATGAAGGCTTTGTTCACGGCAATTAAGGTCCATCTATACTTGTCAAAAAAAGATGTCAACTTTGCAATGTGATATATGCAGCTTCTCTGACATTCCTGACTCCATCTCTCTGCTACTTTTTCTTTGCCATCTTTCCAGCCTCAATGCAAGGTTCAACCAAAGGATAGCAGCACCATCTTGTGGGTATCAGAAAAAGTTACAGCAACAGAATTACCACTAAAACTCCTAGCGGGCAGGATCCTCATTCTGAGCAGCAGCTGGCACTCCCTGCTCAGGGCAGGGATCCCATAGCAGAGCTCAGCAGGGTACAGCTGCCTGCTGAAGTGAGCTTTGTCAGATGGACCCCACAAAGTATCCAAAGCTGAATTTAGTGACTAAAAAAATACAGAGATTAGACTTGGTTTAACATTGGCCATAAAAATACTGTTCAGGCTTATGGATGAACATCTGGATGCCACAGTTAGGAATGGAAAAGATTCTTGGTGGTTAAAAATGCAAAGTTAAAAGTATTGGGTTTACTTCAGGGCACATGAACACAAAAAATAAAAAAAAAATCCTGTGTTGTTCATCAAACAATTTTTCTCCTTGCTATTGCCATCTTGCTATTACACTGTAAGTGCAGCAGTCAAACCAAGTGGCTTGATGTCAAGCCTGCATTCAGGAGTGAGCTTTGGGAGGTTTTCCCAAGAACCTGGCGGGGAAAAAAGCCTGAACCCATGTAATTTTTTAGCACTGGTTTACTGCATGCAATCAGCACCTTGCATGACACAGACACAGCCATGCCCAAATGTATTTGGTCCATAATTCACGGTGACCCTGATCCATGGAGTTATAGATGGAAATATATATCTTGTGTGTGTCCTTTCCTAGGCAGCCTGAGCTCGTTTGCACCAAGGCAATGAGAACTTGGGAGGGTTTCTGTGCTGAAGGAGCAGCGAGAGGATGAGGGCATCTTGTCTGAACTAGAGGTGGGGAGGCCAGGAAGTGCAGCATGGCCTTCGCTCTGCTTCTGCCAGTGAGGCAAACACAGCCATTGCCTAATGGATGCTGAGCCAGTTTCTGTCTTGAGCTTTGTGGTAGGGCTGCATTTCCAACACTTGCTTCATGAAAGCTTGTTTTCTCCTCCATCCTCACTAAAAAGCTTATTTTCAGATGGCTGGGGTTTTTTTACTTCTGTAAAATTAAGTTAATTTAATTACAATTAAGACTATAATGAAGTCGTGTATCTCTTAATTTTGTTGCTGAAGACATTCTTTTCATCACTTTATTGTTTTAATAAATTACTACTTATTTAAATAGTATTCTCAATACAATATAGAGTAAGAAAGCAAATATTTAAACATAGATGTGAGTTAAACCACATCTCCTTCACAAAACAACACAGGAATAATTGCAATAAATTAATGGCTGTGTTAAAAGTACCCTGATAAAGCACTTCCCCAGTATTGCATGTCTGCCTGCTATGCATTTTTACCGAGAAAGGGAAGAAATAAATTTTGTGAGGTTGCTATAAATCCATTCATAACTTGAGAGAAACATTAAAAAACCCCTTTCATCTGCAATTTGTCTAAAAATTATTTTATGCTACACTTGGAGCACCTCATCATGGTAACTTAACGGGAGAGGAAGGAATAAGGCCAGTTGTTGTGGCTGGTATTTGTTCGATATAACTCTTTCTTTTTCCTGTTCTTTTCATCACATTTTATTGCAGAGGCTGAAGTTTCAGCATGCTGTGTTGAACGGCTGCCCTCCTGTGGCTGCAGTTTCTCTTTATTTGAAGCTGAGACTTGCCAGGAGCACGTGGCTTGTTACAGAACCAGCAGGGAGGTCACCCATGCACAGGTACTTTACAAACTTAAAATTAATGTGTTTATTAAGTACAAAGCAAGGTCCACAGTCCTTTTAGAGGACGTGCAGAAGAGAAGGCTCCAGGGACATCTTACAGCAACATTCCAGTGCCTAAAGGGGGCCTAGAAGAAAGATGGAGAGAGACAATTTACAAGGGCCTCTAATGGTAAGACAAGGGGTAAAGAGCTTAAACTGAAAGAGCGTAGGTTTAGATTAGATATTAGGGAGAAATTCTTTGCTGTGAGGGTGCTGAGACACTGGCACAGGATGCCCAGAGCTGTTGTGGATGTCACATCCTTGCAAGTGTTCAAGTGATGGGCTCTGAGCAACCTGGTCTAGTGGAAGGTGTCCTTGCCCACAGCCTGAGGATTGTAATGAGATGATCTTTAATGTTCCTTTGGCTGTCACACCTTCTTACCCAAAGCATTCTACAATCCCACGATTCTGTGATTCTATGCTAAGGTGTTTCCTTGACCAGATGATTTGACATGCATCATCTGAGAGTAGGAGATATATTGGAAGACCCTTTCATTAAAAACTGGAACTGTGCTTTTATAAAGTGATAGATTGGCAATCATATGACTCCAGGCCAGCTGTGTGAGTTCAGAATCATTAGATAATTTATAATAGTATCACTTTGTTGGTTCCTTCATCAGGCGCTCATCAGGTCTGTAACATCTCCACCTCACTGTAAAGATAAGTCACACTTACCAGGTTTCAGCATTCAACACCAAAAGCATCATGACATCCCTCTCTCCATTCACCACTGATAGCTTTGCAAATGGGGTATTGTTCGAGTTGTTGTACTCCAACTCCAGGCAGAGCATCCTGCTACAGTGGTGTTCAGAAACTCCCAACAACAGCAGTCAGGTCTGGGATCTTTAAATAATGAATTACAATGATGGGGACCCTGCTGCATAAATCAATCACTAAAGGTGTGACTATATGGATTATTTCATACTGCAGCACACACCAGAAATTCAAATACAAACAGCTCTACCTTGGCTTCAAGCCCCTTTGGGCATATATTTATTCTGTAATTCCTTCTTGGTTGAGTTCTCCCAACTTTTAATAACTGGGGCATTTACCCTCTTTCCTCTATGAGCCAAAACTGAACTTAGCTTGGCAGACCTTCACCAGCAATGAATGGATTTTGAACTGGCAGGATATTGAACCGCTAGCCCTGCTCCCAAAGCCATCCATTTTCAGAGCCATCCATATTCATGGGACAACACTCAACATGAGAGGTTGCTGAGTTCCTGCCCAGCCTAGCAATTGCTATGGGTGCCCTGCATTGGCAGTAACCTCACTGCTTTCTGTTTATTTTCTACAGGACCACAAGCAATAAATTGCATATTTCAGTGAAATATGATTTAAAAAATCAGGGTATTTTTAATTTCCAAGATGGAAAAATTCAAATAAAAATTTAAAATTGTCCACCCATCTTATCAACATAATTAATTTTATTATATAAAAATTAGTACAATGTTAAAGAGAGGGAGTAGGATAAAGAAAATGTCCCTAATTTTTTAAACATTGTTTTCACATTTTCTTTGAAAGTAATTAATTTTCATAACTGCACCAGATTAGTAAAAAAGAATTTTTTACAAGAGAAGGTATTTTTAAATGTACATGACATAATCTAGCTTTAATTTTTGTCACTAAAAAAATCTGAAAAATCTTTGCAGAAATTTTATTTCTTTCATCAACCTTTCCATCTCACAGAGAAACAACTGTTGGACAGTACTTTGGCTGGTTCTTGTAACAGTAGTCTCAAATTCAGGAAATAGAAACATACACAAAAGACAAACTGAATATTTCTATTCATGGTCTGCTTTTCAAATGCAAATAGAAGGAAATTTTTTATAATAATTTTCATCAGAAAAAGGGATAGAAACAGGTCTAGCAAGAGCCTTGAGCTGCAAACCCAGCTGAGAATACTGGTTATGCACAGTGCAAGGCACAAAATTCCTTCAAAAACTTGATTCTCTGCTCACTGTGCCTCTCCAGCTCTTGCTAATGTAACCCTGGAGAACCTACTTTAGGAATAAACAAACAATGCCAGAGCCAGAACCTACCTCAGGAATAAACAAATTTATTTGTTCATCTGCACAAACACAGGGTGAAATCACTGGTCTAACAGTAGTTCATAAAAGGGTTAGGCTGTACAGTGCATCAAAATGTAGCTCAACAGAGCCTTGCTGTTATAGAAAAAGCAACCTATAAGCTTTGCATGTACAAACAGGAGGATGGACTACAAGGTGCATACCATGAACCTTTTCAATCCTCCCAATACTGATACAAACCTCAGGTGCTTTACTCTGGGTAGTTTAGTGCAGGCCTTTATAAAAGGTTAGAGGAAATGGGGAAAATCCATGTGGAAGGAAAATGGACTATCAAAAATGTTAAAATGCTTGTTTCATCAAACATTGAATCATCAGGCTTACTTAGCTTTAAAGGAGAAGAATGACACTAACAGGTTAACAAGTACACAGAAGTTACTTTAGTATGGAAGGTAGTAAATTTTTCCTACATGTCCATGGCAAATAGGATGGAAAGAAAATGGCATGAATTGCACCAAGAATCGATAAATATTAAGAAAACCTTTCTAATGTTGAAGACACTGGACTAGATCGGCAATAGATGTCACAGGGTTTTGAGCACTGGTATCCTGAAAGATCTCTGAGATGAGTTTCTCTTAGGTATAGGATGGAAAGTGGATCTATTCTGGGACAGCAAGGATGGATGAGACAAGCTCCAGTGAGGCCACCTATCCCCACAATGCTGCACTTAGATGGAAAACGTGCTGCTGGGGCAGGAGCCCTCTCCCATTCTGTCTGAGGATGCCCCTCCCACATACACTACAGATCATCCCTCTCTAGGCAGCCTGCTGGGAACCTCACAACATACTGAATCTACAGGTAAAAAAAAAAAGGAAAACTTCTGTTTAAAATCAGTGCTTCAAATCAAAAATAACCCACGGAATCTCTGTCATCTTTCTGCTAGAATAACCAAAGCCAAATTTATAAGTCAGGTTGGAAAGCAACATCAAAGGGCATTGGTAACTTTGACAAAACCTGCCAAAGAACACACATGCAATTTCCATACCACGTCTATGCCTTTGAAACTTGAAGGAAGAGAATCAGGAAATCAATAAGTCCAAACTAGAAAAGACCTATATTGGCACAGCCTCTTTTAACACTAATGTGAGGCTTGAAGCAGAGAATTAAAATCAGGCAATAAGTTTTTTCTGTTCAGAAAACTACTCACAACTTCTCACATAGAGGTTATCTGCAAAGCTCCAGTAAGATATATTAGTGCTATGATATAGTGTTTGAATTTTCTGAAGATTTGTCAGATATTTAGTCAACCCACAAGTTCATACAGTACTGTGAAAGCCTATGTAGGGTTCATGGCAGTAGTCATCCAGGTCTTTTGCCTACACCTCCACCATGTCCAGTTCCCAGCTCCAAATGCATTTATAACATTTGCATAAGCAAAAAATATTTCTTCCTTGAGGAGTAAAAAAATAAATCACATAAAATCACATAAAATGTTATACCTAACACTTTTCCACTTACAAAATACTTCCAACTTTGCTATACATTACTGGAAAAAAATCCAACTCTCATTTTTCCAAGGATGTACAAATCCAGACCTGAATTTGTTACTGTCAAGATGAAAACAAGAAAAAGATAAATAAGAAGTGAAAAAAAATTGTGGTACTCACATAGATCATTCTCTAACCTGTCTTCCTTCAGGTCAACATGTTTTTCCTAGTACCAAGTACTCTTTCATGTTCTTGTATTTGCCAAGTCAGTTAGGCACACTAAGCAATTACAAAACACATCTAATAAGATAATGCAAATACTAGCCCATGAAGATCCTCTTTTCTGCCTTGTATTTTGCACTTATTGTAGACCTCTTCAGTTTCCTGAAAAACATTCACAGCTTTATTTCCTGGGTTTTCAACTGGTGTTCAATTGACACATGTGCCACTGAAAACCAAGAAATAAATTCTCCAACCAATCTGCTGTGTTAGAAAGTCAACATTACTTTATTAGTGGTGTGGATACATCTCCTCAAAACATGCCTGAGAAGCAACCTAACAAATCAGGTTATGTTCATGAAACTAAAACATACCATCCCCTTTCTATTCATTACATGTCCTGAACACATGTATGGGAACTTATTGGATATGAGTAGAGGTCTTTTGAGGGTCATCAGTGGTCATTTGGTGGTCAAATTTCCCTATTATGGCTGCAGATCTTTTGATTTATCTTCTTTTTTTGAGAGTATCTCAAATATGTGGTCAGGCTATGATGCTCTTATCATTCTTTACTCTGACACTCTATCTTTTCTCCCAAAACTAAGAACTAGTACATATTAAGCACAAATGTAAGTAAACAAGGAAGCATTAGTTGGCACAAGACTTATGTAGGGAGTTAATAGAAGGTCACCTTAATCTCTGGCATTTGTACTAAGGTCTATATGGTACAAAGCTAAGCATTAATCACAAACACAGGGATCATGCACTGTTGTGCTAAAGTTAAAAGAATTTTATGACATCTTCCCCCACTGCTGCATAGACTCCTTAAAGAAATACGACTTGTTTGGTAACACAAGTTTGAGAATTATTATCAATGTCTTTGATTTTTCTAAGCATGCCTGTGAGAAGTGATTAAAATGGTCCAGACAGAATCTGCATTTCTCAGAATGGCAAATGTTCACCATGCTGCCTAGGAGGGTTTTGGAATCTTAGTTTGTTTTAAGTGAAGCGGGTTAGGGAGCACTTAGGACAATCATATCCACTAGCAGGTCTGAAGGGAGCATAACTTCAATCCTATGGCTGACAATGAGCACTCAGCAGAGCTAGACTGGTGACTAGTTCCATCAGCTAAATACAAAAGATATATTTTTGAGCTTGAAATATTAGATAAATTAATAATTATTTTTTTAAAGATTCATCTAGATTTTAGAAAAAACATAAATCTCTCCTACAGAGAATGATAATCCAATAAACTATTAAATGACTCTGACAGGCTTCTATTATGCTTCCTTCTCCATTAACATGTAAATAGAGAAGAGACATTAACATCAAGTTTCTTGATGGGCTTGATCTAGACTGACACAGTCTTGATCTAGACTGTGAACTCCAGCTGTCTTTGTTTCTTCCTTATGTACTTGTATTGAACTATAACTTTTCAAGCAGTCAGTAAAGAAATGGAAACATAGATACAATGTAGTAATACATGATTATTACTATTCCTGAGAAAGAACAGGAAGAATCTTGGATAATACCAATTTGTCATGGGATGCCTATACTATTAAAGTTTAATATTATTAGGTGTAATTATGACAGTGAAGATGCTGCACAAATGATGTAAGTTCTTCATTCTCCTGAAAATACTTCCCAACAGCGTTTGCTTATGAGCTGTCTCTAGTAAATGGGTTAGTAAATGGATTTCTTGGCTAGCAATAGCAAGTTACTATGCTATGAACCTTGAGATCCTTCTCACTAGGTCTGATTATGCCTCATCCCGTTTCCTAGCTTAGGTCAAAATTATTTCTCAGTAAGAAAGCCCCACTGTGAAATACTCCTTTAGTTCCTCTCTCAGACACTGTATTTCCTTAAGCATATATTGTACACAAGCAGCAAAAAAAATCCACAATCATTTTCTTGCTTTCTGGTTTTAAACAACTAATTGAATTTACATTCAAATAACTTCAAAGTCTCAAAAGTACATGCACAGAAGGCAGAACAGGCAAAGTTAAGATCCTGAAGGGAGGACTTAACAAGAGCAGAAACTGTAGAAGTTTGGTTTGTACACTCAAGTATTTCAATACTCTAAATGGAGAGAAATTCATTCTGCATTCAGTGATAATTTGACAAGAGGGGAAGTGAAAAATAGGAGTCTACCTGGGGTCTAATTTGTCATTCCCAATAATTTTTTTTTGTATTTTCTAGCTTTGCTCTCTGTAGCCACTCCATAATTTTATTTCTGTGTTTATTAAAACAATGCAAGGGAGTTATTAATTTCAGGTTTATTATACATTTTTGCTGTTGTTCTTTTACTTTCCCAGGGTATATGTAGAAGAAAAGGAAGATGTCTAGATAGGTGGCTAAGGTGTTTTAAAAGGATGGCAATCAGAATGTGATTGAGAAGGATAAGGCATTGTTTTATACAAGGCAACAATATCAACATGCACTTTTCCTGGTATGTTTTTATTCTATTCACAGTGTGGCATTTGTTCAAAACCCCTTTCTCATGGGTTTACAGCTTGGATTGAAAACAGACTTTTTTTCCCCAAATGTTGGTAAAAAAAGTTTCGCAGCATCAGAGCAAGTAAACTTAAAAGGGGCCTATTGATAATATCCTCTCAATAGAAGCAGGCAGGTGAATATGGTGCACTGTAATCTAAACATTTGTATTAATACAATTTTTCTAAGTCTTAGTCCTTTTGCTGAAGCCATGTTACAGTAAAGCTCTGAGGCATGTGCTTAGCTTAAGCATATGGCCAGTGATTATTTCTTCTGGACTCACTTAAGTACTGTCCAACCTATATTTTATTTCTGAGGGGTGGAAGATGCTTGAAATTTGCAGAGATTAGACAGAGCTGTTGTAAAAATGTGCAGCTCCCACAGTGCTCATCCTGGCAGTCCAAGAGGACTGGGAGTTTTGTGCTGATCCTCAGTCTTTTCCACACAGGGGAAAACATTGCTTTTCCCTGGTTGAAGTGCTGGGGATTTCATGTCAAGAAGAGCCCTGCAGGCTATGTGTGTATTAGCAGACCTGAGATAGTTTCCCAATTCCCAAGCCTGTTCTCACAGCCTGTCTGTATATTGCTGTGTGTATTCACATACCCACTGTATCTCCCAGGTGAGAGCTAAGGCTTATCCCAAGCAGAAATCAGGGTGTACTAGACAGGATCTGAAAAGGCAAATTTACATGCATCAGATTTCTTCTCCATTGGCATTTTACAGTTTTTCCTCAAAAACTGATGACTGTGTACACTTGTTCTGTAGAGATACTAAACCTACATGGGTTACATTTAAAGGAAATCTCCCAAACCCTACAAACTATGTATCCAGTTTCTGTAGTTCCCAATGGAAAAAGCTGTTCTTGAAGATAGGTGGGGTTTTTTCCACCTTTATAGCTATTCCATGTTAAGGAATAATGTAATCATAGTGGAAAGGAATGAGAAAAAAAGTGAGAAAAAATAGTAACAGCAGCCTAGACTGGATCATCAGATTTTCATACACCTACCTTTTATGTCCCATGAGATCCATATTTTGCCATCCTGTCACTGATATCTGCACCTCCCTGCACTTTCAGGCAGTGGGTCAGGTCAACACATCAGCCCACAGTGGGTGAGAGCCCATCACCTGGGCATCTGCAGCAGCCAGGGAGGACCCTGAGCTCATTCCTGGGCTCTGGTCTCCCACAGAAGCACAGGGTTTGCTGCCAGCAGGCTGCAAGGCCAGCAATAGTCAGATTTTTCATTTAAAATTTGGCACCATCTGAAGTAATTTCTGTTACTTCCAAGGACTGTTGCCATTGTATTAAAAAGAGTAAATTTGCTGCTGAGTTACTTACTGCCCAGAAAATCCAGCTGAATCCTGCTACTGCCAAATCTGAGGATTCGATATTGGGCCAGGGACTTTAAATAGCTTCTGCTACTGAGGATTTTCTGCTGTCTATGCTGTCTAAAAAAAAAATCCTGAAAAAAAAAGGATTGATAAAACCTCAGTTTGAGGGATTGGACATGGACTGTTAGAAACTGAAAATTGCCACTTCTGTTGTGGTTACTACCTATCAGGTTTTTTGACTGAATCATCTAGGTTTTTTTAAGTCTAGGTTTGGTTGCCCAGGGTCCAGAATAAAGAGCACAAAACCAAACAAAACCCCTAATACTAATTTCTTAAATGAAGTGGAGGAAAAGCCCTGTTTGGGGAGGTTGGCTGCCTTTGTATACAACACAGCTACTGAGGGTGCTCATCTCTGCTGTTCTTACTCTGCTCCTGCATCTGAATGTCACATTTAATTGCATTATGAAGTCTTTTAACTACAGGATCCAATTCTGGCATGCTACATTTCCTATAGGGCAGCTCAAGTTGCCAAATGAAAACCTGTCACTATCACTCTCTGTCTTATCTTCCTCCCATGTTTTTCCCATACACCTATGTAAAGAGGTAGTGCAGGAGGTGCCCAAGGTGAAAGGTAGCTTTTATTTTTCCAGGGTTTTTTCCTGTTTTCTTTTTTTAATCTCATCTACCATGTAGATAGGCGCAGTGACTGCAACAGTGCACAGGAATCTGTGAGCCAGCCAGGAAACCACTGGCTGTGATCAGGCTCAAACACTGAGGAGGCGCTGGCAGATACTCAATGTGAATTCTCCTGCATGCTACAGTCTGTGAATTTATGATGCACTCTGCTGTGTAGCTATAACCTTAGCAACAGCAACCACTGTACAACGAGCAGGAGTTAGTTGCTGCTGACAGTTTGAAGGAGCCCTCCCTTATGGGCAATTTGTGCAGAAAATGACAGGAATTGTAATGATTTCATCTGAAACCATAGCAAAGGCTGCAGTATTTTCTCATCAAACTCAGTAATTCTAGCAATGCAATGAACTGGCAAATCAAGTGCTACACAGCTTTATAATCACAATCACATGCTGCTTGGAAACCTTCTCCTCTCCTCTCCTCTCCTCTCCTCTCCTCTCCTCTCCTCTCCTCTCCCTCATCCTGTTTACTTTTTCTCCCAGAACTTTCTTTGATTACACCTTTCTGGATCTGTGTAATCTCTTTCACATGACAGTTTATTTCTCCATGTTCTTGGGGTAACTGTTAGGAATATGTTGGTGGTTGTTTCTGAAAAGGAGTAAACTAATGAAGAGATTGAAATAGGTTTTGGGAGCGTTCTTCCTTCATGATGTTGAAAACCTTTTTTAATAAAACCAGTACTAACATCTGTGGTAGAAAACATTTGATTTGCAAAGAGGTTCAACGCAAGTGTTGTGCATATTCATGCAAATGCATAATTGCATAAGCAGTCATGCTGGGAATTTCCTCAAATTCAGCACACTTGCTATAGTATTTGACATTCAAAAAACATTCAACCTGTAAGGGGCTCAGTAGATTTTTATTGTTAAATACTTTGTGTGCTGAAACAGTAAATTCTAAAATAGTAAAATCTAAAAGGAATATTTATATACTTGATGAGGAGGCTAACAAGTGATAAATAGACTTCATGACCTGCTGTGTAGGAAGATATGTCTGTCACTGTAGAAGCAATGGAAGTAACCATGGCCCCACTGACTCTCCAAGTTAAATTGTATCATGTAAATGACAGAAAACACATTGAGGATATTTGTAGCAATTAATTTTAGATTTGATTGGCTACTGATCTGATCAATTTTACTTTAATAAACAGCTACTATAAAAATGAATAACAATGTTAAATAATTTAAAAATTTAATCTTTTTTTCCATAAGGTTTTTCTTGCTATCTCTAATGGCCAAAAATCCTTTTATCTGCTGTTTCTAGATGTTATTGAGTTGTTTCTTAAACTGTATTCACCAACAGCATTCTGGGTCCCAATGGCATTACTTAAAAACAATGCAAACTTTGCATTTTAATTACTGTGTGCGTCCTATTGACCTCCTATCTACTTTATGCCAACTTCATTAATAACTGATGCCCAAGTTGCTCATCAAATTCAGCAATGAGCTGTTTTAGTCTCTGAAATGAAATTAGGGTTTTTTCCCTATGTTTTTGGTGCAAAATCTCGTTCAAATACATGAGAGCAAATTGGAAGAATGTGTCTTCATGAAGAAGAAATTTACTTGTCAGGGTGTGACTATGTGTAAATTGGGCTACTGTAGTCTATATTTGTCATATAAACTTTGATCTACCCACATTGACTTTTATATTTTGTATGATGTGTCACCAGAAGTGAAACTTCAACCTGGAGACTAAGTTTTATGCTTGGCTAATGCCAGAGCCGAGAATCTTTATTGCTGCATTTGTACCTGGCAAACTGGTCTCAGTTTTTCCTCTGGAAAGCTGTCATGAAGTTGAAGTCTTTTCTAAGACTCCATGTGCTGGATTTCAGATGTGTATCTATGAGATTGCTCCTGGAGTCACCTGAACCTGGTGCTGCTCCAGAAGCTGGACACACTTTGTAGCCATCCTGTGTTTGGTGTCAGCCCAGGCTGCTGGCACAGCTCCCTTGTGCCCTGTGGCACAAAATCCAAGTGCTCCAGGGAAGTGACCTCCTTTGCTTTGTCTGCTTGCTGTTATCTTTGAAAGGGATCGTGGGAAACCTGAGGGCCAAGATGATCCTGAGACTTGAGGGAGAGCCTGGAGCAAAGTAAATTTACCTTTGGTGAACAAAGATTAGGTCAGGGAACATTGAAACAAGTGCATGTGACCTAATGGGATGCGCCCATGGCTGCTGAGGGAGATGGCTGGTGCATTGTGAGTCCACTCTTGAAGTTCTGTAAAAGTTTATGAGGACTCAAGGAAGTTCCTGAGGGCAAGAGAAAGCAAATGTCACTGCCATCTTAAAGAGCAAGATGAGGATCCAGTAAACTATAGGCTGGTCAGATTCACCTTGTTTCCCTGGAAGGTGATGTAGCAAGTAATCCTAAGAACTATTTTCAAACATATGAAGGATAAGGGCAATGTGAATACTGAATGTGAACTTGCAAAGGGGAAATCGTGCCTGAACAATCTAAAAGCCTTTTCTAATGACACAACTGCCTCAGTGGATAAGAGGAGAGGAAAAGGTACTTTTTATCTTGACCTTAGCAAGGCTTTCAACACTGTGTCCCTTAATATCCTCGTAGACGTATTGATGGAGCAGGAGCTAGATAAATGGACAGGGAGATGGGCTGAATATTGGCCAAACTGCTGGGCTGCAAGGGCCCAGCAGCAGCATGGGATCCAGCTCCAGGCCAGTCACTAGCGTTGTCCTCAGTACTGGAACAAATGTTGTTTATTATCTTCATCAGTGACCTGGATTCTGGCACATCATGCACCTTCCACAAGTTTGCAGATGACACAAAACTAGGAGGAGTGGTTGATCAGCAGATTAGTGTGCTGCCGTTAAGAGGAATCTGGACAAGCTGGAGGAATGGACAAAGATGAGCCTCATGAAGTCCAAGAAAGGGAAACACAAAGTCCTTTTCATGGGAAGAAAAAACCCTGGTGCATGCAGCAGTCCATGCTGGAGTCTGACCATCTGGAAATCAGCCTGGCAGAGAAGGACCTGAATGTCCTGATGGACAAATTGACAGCAGTGAACCTTGCAGCCAAGAAGAGTGATCCTTCCCAGCTGTTCTGACCTGGGGAGACACATCTGGACTCTGGATTCTGGATATTGTGTTGGGCTCCCCAGTACAAGGGAGCACATGGATATACTGGAGTGACTTCAGCAAAGGGCCACAAGGATGATTAAGGGACTGGTCTGTACAAAGAAAGGCTAAGAGCTTGGGCTGTTCAAAGAAAGCTCAGACACAGATTTATCAACATTTAAACCCAGCTGATGAGGAGAGTAAAGGAGTCAGAGCTTCACTCTACTCAGGGGCACCCAGTGACATGACCAGAAGTAATGGGCGCAAAGTGAAGCACAGAAAATTCCATCCAAACACACAAACCCACTTTTACACTTGAGAGTGATGGAGCACTGCAACAGTTTGCCCAGAGAGGCAGTGGAGTCTCCATCCTTAGAGATAATAAAAAATCCAACTGGACGTGGCCCCGAGCAACCTGCTCTGCCCTGTTTGAGCAGGGGCTGGACTGGACAAACTCCAGAAGTGCTCACCAGACTTAGCCATGCTGGGATTCCATGATGCTGCAGGGAAAGTACAGTCCTGCAGGTGCACTGACATGAAGAGAGCACCCAGATTTCCCCTTTAAAATAATGCTGACTTACTCCAAACTCCATTATGCAAATGAAGCCTAAGGGCTTCAGCAAGTCAACTTGCCTGAGATGTTAATGTTATGACAAGAATGTGAGGAGAAGGGTAGGAACATGGTATAAAATAAATTTAAAGTCTGACAGCTTACAGAAATTATTTACATATTTTATGAACTTTTAAACACTCAGTGTATCTATATATATATATATGTGCTAGAGTGTTAATTTTATTTGTGTTAATAACTATGTAATATTTTCTCTTTTCTCTTTAATTTCTCATTTAATGTAGACACATAATTTTTCATAAGTCTGGCCAGCTAGTGAAAAAAAAACCCCAACCCTGTTTACAAACCATTGAACTACTAAAACAAGAGGTATTGACATTATTAAGAGGGCAGGAGAAAAATATATGAACTGATGGTACCTGGAGTGAAGCAATAATCCCCCACATACTTACAGGGTTATACTCTTTAGAAAAAAACCCACAGAGTTTGATGTTATTAAATATATATGCATAAGAATTATTATAAAAATAGTTATTAACAGTCTTTTAAATGACAGTCATTAGAAATAAAGTACAAATGCATCTGGAACAATCCAAAATATCAATAGTGTGTGATAAATATTTTTTTGAGATTTAAAATACATTTAATCTTTTCAGTTTATAACCTCAACTATCCAAGTTTCTGCTTTGGTGATGTGTTAATGCTTAGTTGCACTGTAAATGTTCAAGCTTTCCAATTCAGCTCTGAACTCAGCCTTGACAGAACAATTTATCAGTACAATAAATATGGATATTATGGATATAATGGACATTTTTTAATACTTTTTACGATGTTCTATGAACCTTCATTTGCCTTTTTGCAACACTTTATTGGGTTATTTTTCAATCTAAACAATTCTTTGATAACTTAGTTGCCTTTAAATTAAAAGTTAGGAATGACTAATGGGAAGAAGAGTTTTATCCTCTTATGTAATTCTGCTACAAATAAGATACAAAGTGCTAGAAAGTTGATTTTCCTTTAGCTTAAATCCATGTAACACTCAGAGCTGATCCAAATACATAAAAACATCAATGGTATCATTTTATTGTGATTGTTCTGGAGATGTCAGGTGTTTTCATCTTCTCCTTATTAAGCCAAATAATTTAAATGTATCAAAATCTTTCATCAAGAAATCTATAGGTGTAATACTTAGAGGTGAAATGGATAAAAAAATATTAGCAAACAGGTTTTAGTTTTTATTGTATAGTTGAGGCATTTAGATTCCCTTGACGATAATAATTCCTGGAAGATAAAAATGTTTTCCATTGGCAAAAGAGAAGTCACTATTGACTACAGTCTTTACTTTGCTTTCCAGATCCTATCAGATGTACTGTACTTACAGTAATCATGTGGAAGATATTATGGCAGTTGTAATAGGTTAGGTGTGATTCCAGTTACAATGCCTGCACAGGATAAAAATTTTTAAAGCTTCAATTTGAGACAGCAAGAGACTGACATGAAAACTGAAGACATGAAGATGATGATCGATAGAGATGATACCACTTAAAATGACAAGAGCAGAAAAACTCATAAAGCAACAAGAAAGGAATGGATGACCTTGTAAAAAGGCACAGATAATAATCTATAATCTATAATGCCAGCTGCAACTGGGAGTGTAGGTCTGCAATGTGTAAGAATAAGTATCATATATTTTCTGTGTAGAGGTGTAAGAAAGTGATTTGAACAGTAATTTCAAATTTCACACACGGGGAGTGAGTTATTGTAAATAATTTTAGGGCCCAGTTCTTCAATGAACTTGAGAAAGAGGTTAAAATAGTTTTGAGAGGTGACAAATAAAACAGTCCTAAATGTAACTGAGGATATTTACACTGAGAGCTTTTGTCAGCATCCTGCTAGCTTGAAAAACTTAAAAGAGATGTGCAAATTACTTGACAATCCAGAGAGAAAAAATATCTGATCTAGTTTACATTTTTGATCTCTTTAATCAGTGTAACAGGAGAGCAACCAGAATACTGTGGTTCAACTGCTTCTGAGCTTTGACCAGAATATAATGTTGTCAAAAATCCATGAGAAGATTCTTACACTGAATCCATGAGAAGTATCTTACATTTCTCCTTTGAATGTCCTTTGTGCACTTTTGCGTAAAGCAGTTTAGGAACTTCCTCTTTCACTTGAATGTTAATTGCCCTTTTCCACATGTTCCAAAAGATGTATTTGAGCCTATTTCACTGTCAAAAGTATTGTTCCAATTTCTGGAGCTAAAGTAATTCTGTGTATTAATAACCAAGTTAAGTGGAGGTAGTTAACATCTACTTTAGAAGCTAGCCAACATCTGTGAACACTTCTAAGAATGGCTTGATTTTTTAATGACAGAACTAGTTGGGAAAGATTAGTTGTTTGTAATAAAGTTATGATTACCAAAGCTTGACTGTGTTAGCATATCACTCAAGATTCTCTTGAGCTAGGTCAATAGCAGCACTGTCAGGAAATACATCCCAAAGAGGAAGAAGTATTTGCAATCTTTTCTTTGCTGCTTGCTAGCCTGGCATGCCAGATTTTTTCCAAGAGTACCTGAATGAGATAAGGAGGCAAGGAGGATTTTGGATGACAAGAGAACAGTCTGATGTAATCCACAGGTTGGGAATGACTGGAGTTAGGAAGATCCAAAGGGAAAACACAATTGCATAAGGTCTAATTTTAAATCT
Organism: Geospiza fortis; assembly: GCF_000277835.1. NCBI lineage: Eukaryota > Metazoa > Chordata > Aves > Passeriformes > Thraupidae > Geospiza > Geospiza fortis. Next base: position 3,732,506 of record NW_005054353.1, on the reverse strand, counting down.
TTCAGTTATTAAGCTGACTTCTTCAGGTTAGAGGTGTGCATTGGCCACACATCTCCCTTGATAGACAAAATCCTTTGCTAAGATAAACACAGAAATTTTCAACTAAATCTTGGCTTTTAGCCTCTAAAGGACATTGCAAAATGGAAATAAAACTCAGTCCATAAACTGAGGAGGAGGAGGTATCAGGGTGGCAGGGAAGTATCAGGGACCTCAGCAGGGAAGACAAAGGCACATTTAATGCTGAATCAGACCTGAAGTCTTTTGGCTTTTAAACAGATTGGGTTTGAGATATCAAAATGCTTCTTTTCAACATGTTTGAAATTCAAATGAATATTTGAGCTGGAGAGGTTCGGGAGAGACTTGGCTGGCTAGCAGAGTAAGAGGTACAGATCTGCTATAAAAATATGCCATAATTCTGGAGTTTTATACAAATAATAAATAGTATATAATAATGACTGTCAACTACAAGGGTTCTCTCCAATGGCAAAATACACATATTTTATTTTGAACTGCATGAATGTTTTACAGAATGCTTTACTTTCCACAAGTGACCTTGCAACACATTGCCATGCCAGCCCTTTAATAATTTAGCTCAACTGCTAAACCATAGCAGCAAAGGTTTCAAAGTGTATTGGTGCACTGTTTATGTTTGGTTACAAAAAACAAACAGGATCCAGCTGCACTCTGCCAACACATGGCTTGGCCACCTGAATATTGGCTATGGCTGATTAACAGGCACATGTGGACACTGGGAGTCATAAAAGAGAGCAGCAAATACAAGGAGAGAACATTTGCTGCATAAACCCGTCAAAATCTGCCTTTGTAAAAGACCAAATGCAAACTGCTGTTATCCTGTTGAAATCTCCCCACAACCCAGCAGTTAAAGTACCTACAAAACTGAAGATGTTTTAGCTCTGCTTTTAGCTAGTTGCAAAAAATGAGGATTTTTGCTTCCATCTGTCGGGAAGTTCATATTGATCAGATTGAAGCACTTATGCAACAAAAAGTCCTTGTGGGACATCCCAGTGCAGCCCTTTGCAAGCACTTCCATAGCAGATTGCAAATCACACAATGGGTAAATTCTCACAATGTACTGGTTGTCCAGTTTGGATCTAATCCTAAAGAAATATGCCCAAATTCACAGAAATACTGTGCACCTGTTTATCCACCCTGAGCATCCCTGCTACTGCGTGCAGATCCCACAAGCCTTGCCTTGCTTTCCTGTATTGCATCAGTAAATTAGTGACAGGGTTGTCCACAGATAGCAAAACACAGGCTAAACCCTGCCAGGCTCCTAATGGAAAGACACTCAGTTCCATTTTGGCCATAAATATAAATCACAGATAATAATTCATTAAAAAAAAAAAGTAACTGCCAAACAACTCTTGGAAGCTATTCAATGGCCCTTGCTTTTACAGCAAACATGATCCCAAATATCATTTATGTATAACTCTCAAACTCTGTCATAATTTAGCATTCATCTCACTTTTGGGGGGGATACACAGCATTTAATTTCAAACCATGTGAGAATTATTGAGAGAGCTTTGCAATGTCTGAACAGTAACAACTTTTTTGCAGCCCTCTTTGGAGATACTGCAGTTGGTGCACAAGCAGGCTCGCTTGCACATCTGGTTTTCTCGCAATCAGAACTGATTCCTGCAACGAGAGCCTGCAAGGCCAGCAGCACTCCCACAGAGGAGCAGCTATTTTCACGTGTTCATGCTGCAAATTACTCTTATTTTCCATCACAAAATCTGCAGCTTTTCATAGTTTTCCTCCAAAGAGATCCATTTATCTAAGTTATCTAAAATATTGTCAGTACTATACAAAGGGAAAAGAAAAGGAATTCTTTCTACATAACCCACATGAAAATAGCAGAAAACTTCTATCTCCTCCGTAGATATAAATTGATATGTCCAAGCCTATTTTAAAACTTTACAGATTTTCATTTATATATATGCTTAAGAATATGAGCCCAGTCCTTGCTTTCCCATGGCAACAAAAATGGAATAATGAAATCCAGGCCTAATGGCACTATAGATTTTCACTCCAGTAAACCTGAAGCTGCATGATTTGTCACTCATGCATTTATCTATATATGGTAAAGTGAGTAAACACCGCATAAAATATATTTTGTGCTTCCTTGGTCTTGGACAGATTAGCACAAATTAAATTTCACAGTAATCTGCCCATGGTCAGGAGTGCTACATTAGGAGTGAGGGGGATTCAGCTAATTGTGAAGAATATTTTTCTCTAATAAAATGATCTGTGAATATAGCAAATATGTTCTGGAGGGCTACCTTTACCAATATGGTCTATCAATACCGGATCAATAAATGATGAAGAAGAATATCTATATGCAGAAATACGTCATGGTTGTCAGTATTACTTTAATTTGTTCACCAAATTTGAAATAAGTTTTCTTCTCACTTAATATTTTCAGATGGAGTGTTCAATATTCATCATTTAGGTTACACTGCTCAGTTATGTTTGACCGCCCAAGTCACGTGGCATTTGAGTCACATAAGTCTGAAGAATACACTGAACTGCCAGAAGAGGGAAGTCCAGGATCAGAAGTTTGTTTCTCTGAGCAAATGTGTAACCTGACATCAGAGTATGAAAATCCTACATAATACTACCCCCTTTTTAAGCAAAATTTCTGAACCAGGATCATGACAGGCATTGAGGAGAAAGTAGCATGAATGCTTATGAGTTAACTTCTGCAACTCCAATGTTATACTGATTGATTAAAAAATCTGGGTAATTGTCTAAAGAAAATGTTATCTTTCTTAAAAATAACCAACAAGCTCTGGTCAGCCCTGGTTTTGGCTGAAGGACAAATAAAATCCATTAGCACTGGCCATGTAGGAGGCAGTGCTCTTTCTTTAGAGTGAGTAAAGATCCATGGGAGGCAATGCTGTAAATGCCCAGGTGAATGTGGATGTCAATGTCCAGTTACCTGACTCTGATAAAGGTCTGTGGATGGATCAAGGGTGGTAGCAGCTAGACTTCTTGCCACTGGAAGCAATAGAGAAAGATATTCTGAATTTCACCACAGGGATGAAGGTCTGACTGATGTAAAAATCAATATGTAAAACATGTCAAATACACTTGAGACAAAATACTTGGAAATATTTGTGCTACATAGTAGGGAAACTGAGATAATATTATACTTCTCTTTGTAGACCCAACTTTTCCACAACAAAACTTCATGTTCATTTTTAAGTCAGGTTTCTTTTCTGACTTTTGAGAAAGCATTACATAGTTAAAAATCAGGAATGATGGTACGTAAAACACTGATAAATAAATGTTAACAACTCCCTATTCTCTTCAAACAGAGAATTGTATACAGTTTCTGAGTAAACAAACACTACAAATCCACAGAAAACGCTGTAAACAATATAAAACATTGTGAAATGTATTTACAATACTCTGAATAGCTTTAAACAAAAGCTGTTAAGACTTTAAATATCCAGTCTTTCCTTATACAGACTCCTCCGCAATGTAGCTGTTGCAGATTTAAATTTAAACGCAACGCTTCAGTATAACATTTACACTTCAGCTTTAACACATGGATTGGAACATTCTCCCCTCCCTTTGGCTGTGAGAAGCCTTTTCCCCCGGAGCGGGGCCGGACGCAGCCGCTGCGCTCCCGCCAGGCCGAGGGCGAGCCCGAGACAGCGGCGCTGGGTCCCGCCGGGGCG
>NW_005054353.1:3716977-3728655 GCF_000277835.1 Geospiza fortis | reverse complement strand
AAAGGATGACAAGCCAAACACATACATATTTATGTAAAATATAAGTATTTTACATATTTATATAAAAGATATGTTTTAGATATATTTATATATTTTATATTTATAGAAAATTATACTTATGCATATTTATATAAAAAGAAAGGATTTACTGTGAAATGAAAATGGTTAGACCAAAAGAACTTAGTCAGAAGATTTACTACTACTGTATATGTAGGTATATGTATATGTAGGTATATGCACATGAAGGTATAATTACTAGTGTAGTGTAGTGCACAATTTCTGAAGCAATATTGAAGCAATTGTATGAAAATTAGCAAAACCAAGGAGAGAATGCTGTTACTCATCCCATACCCATATGTGGGCACATCTCTTTTTCTCTGCCTCATGAAGTAATATTCAGGGGCACCCCCACTCAAGACAGATGTCTACAAACACATTCCAAGGGATATGTTTGAAGTTAGAACCTTGGGGCTGGGCTAGACACTGTCATTAATACATCTCCAAGCCAGCTGTGTCAGATAAGCATCTTTAAATAATTTACCATTAGTATCATCTATTGGTTCCTTTACCAGGTATTTTATCAGGAACATTGATCTTCCTCAGAATGATTAATTTTGCAATTGATGAATCAGGCAGGTTCCAGCATTCTTCAGCACCGAAAGAGAATGAATCCCCTTCTCTATTCACCACTGGTAGCTTGGTAAACAGGGTACTGTTTGAGTTGTTTTACCCCTGCTGCCGGCAGAGCATCCTGCTACAGATTCTCAGACAAATCTCAGCTAGAAAGCATTCACAGGTCTTTTTTAACACCTACATTGGTGATTCTTCTGCATTGCACAGTAGCTTGTCTTGCAGAGGATGACTGGAAGTGAACTGTGGGGAAACATCACGCTGGGAAACACTGCTCCTCACCTTCAGGAACAGCTACTGCTTAGGAAGACTATCACCATCCACTAGAGTTTGGTGCTTAAGTCCTTCTCTGTGATTTCCCCAGCTCCATATTTTGTTCAGAAATATGGGGTCTCACCAATGGAAACAGTGAAACACTGTTTTTGATCCTTCCTTTGCATCCAAGAAAGACAGAACAATAATTCAACATTGTGTGTATTCACACTGGTTTTCCTTTTCATGCAGGGGGGCTGCTCCTTCCACCACTTCAGTAAGCATTCCAGCTCTGTTCCAGGAAATAAAACACAGGTCTAAAATAGCAGTCACTCAGCTTAAGTGATTATCAGAACATTTGCAGGAATCTGATTGCCTTCCAGTTGAATGGATCATATCATAAACCTCCCTGGGGAATGTTCCCTTTCAACCAGCAATAAAACTAGGTTATTGCTCATCTTTTGGTCCACAGAAGAACCGCCAAGATCCATTCACTGAAGTTTTCTCTCTCCCTCTTCATGAATGCACACCAATGCTTGCCAATGTTTAGTATTTATCCTTTAAAACTTCGTCCCTTCCCTGTTAAGGACAATACAGTGTTATACTGATGTGTTAGACAAAGAGACTGCATGAGTTGGTCACATTTTTCAGCAGCAAGTCCTGCAGAATTCACTAGATCATGACGAGATGTAGCCTGGAATGCACATTAAGGTATTAATGGAGTGTGTATGCTTGATATCAAGTTTTCATGCTGAGCTGCACTGGTGTTAATCTCGTTTGATTACAAAGCCTAATGTAAATTCTTAGACAGATATTCTATTTTAGCTGAGAAACAAATGCTGACAGTTTACTGCAAGATGACAAATGAATGCTGACATTTTATTCTTACATGTTTATAAATCAGTTTAAAGGTTAAGAGTCATTAATGCGGGCAATCTGAAGAATCTATATACATAAACAAAATATTCATTTTTTTGATAACTATGTATGTCCAATGTCATTCACAAAATATATAAGTCAGATTAAAGAATGAAGGGAAAATTGCAAAATCAGTATTAGTTTATCTTTTAACTAGAAAGTAAATTACCTGATTGATAGGCCTTCTGATCAAACCACAATGTACAATATGGGTTGGGGGTTTTTTTGTCATTTACTTTAAAAATAAAATATCTGCATGACAATTTGTAAAGAATAAAGGATTAACCCCTCCTTTCCCATATGACCCACAGGGATTAGAAGCATGCCAGTAACTGTACCAATCTTCCAGGCACTCTGGAAAACAGATAATCAGTATGGTTTGTGCTAGGACACATCATAGGAATAATTTACATTCTTATTTTTATTGCACATTTTCCTGATATTACCAGAACTAAGAAATAGTCATGGATTCCTGATCTATTTCCAAGAAAAGCTCTAAATAGTGCTCTGAGAGAAGCACAAATTCCAGTGGTAGTTTTTAATGGCTGACAAGTGTTGCTATGGGATGAAAAAGGGAGCGTGGCAAGTAAAAATTATTTATGGAATTTCTAAAACTCTGATGGAGACAGACAGTCTAGATGAGCATGCCCTATGCTCCATGTTAGACGTATGTACCATGGAGGATATGAGCACCTTCTTCATCATATTCTGACATTTTTAAAATAATATAAAGAGGTTTCTCTGCAAAGGGGAATTCAGGTCAATACTAACTATTAAAAATGTGAAGTGAAATTGGCTTTGTGAAATACAATCCTGGAACAACTTCTGGACATGAAAGCACAACAAACTTCAAAGCATTCATGATTGTTTTTCACAGGTAAATGACCTACACAGCACACTTTGTCACATACAGTCCAGATCCCAGTTGTTTTCCAGATATTTGTGAGATTTTCCATATACAAATAGGGCATTTTGTATATTTGTTACCCATTAGCTAATGAATCAGTCTTTCAGAGCTAAAGTATATGTCTAGAACATTTTAACTTAATATATGCACATATATATATAAATATTTATATATATATATTTATATTTATATGAATTTATATTGTGTATATATGTATATACACATGAAGCATTACACAGAGTACTCATAAAATAGCTATGGTCAAGGAAAGCTGAGAGCTGAGAGCAGGACTTTGAGTATTCTTTGACTGATTCTTTCAAACAATTTGCTCTAATTTCTCAGCATTCTTGAATCACCTGAATCAAAATTGCTCAGAATTGGTTTTCTGACCACTTTCTGCTTGTTTTTTTTTTTTTTTAATAAATAACCAACTAAAGAAATGAATACCATTCAAATTCAGAAATCTATTTTATATTAAATAGGAGACAGGCCATATGGTGTTTCTCAGAAAAGTCTTTCCTGAGATTACTAGTGCAGGACCTGCTTCCCTTCCTCAGAGGAAAGTCAGAAAATGGAATCTGCAGCTCAGGTCTAGGAAATGTTCAGATAGAACATCACTGTTACATGAAATCTTCCACTGTAAAACATTCAAAGGTCTAAAAGCAACAGAAAAAATCCAGAACACTGCTAAATTGAAATTCACTTTCAAATTCAAGACACTTCTCACTGCCTTCTTCACAGCCCTTTTATACTTCTCAAGATGCCAGCTGGCATTCAGGCTGTTGTTAGGAAAAGTTTAGGGGATGAGCTATTGACAGACAGTCAATCTTGGTAAGTAAGGCTTTTCATTTTACCTCTACAAGGATGTACTGTTTTTTCACAGGCAATTGCAAGAAAGTAATTCAAATGTAAGCCTTTTTCTGAACCCCAGCAATAAAAAATATATTCTACTCTACGCTGAGCTTCACTTTGTCTGACCACTGCATAAGCACCTGCCAAACATAATAAACATTTGCAGTGCAGGTATATCATTACATTTGTCTGCCACAATGGCTTGATCAAATTGACCTCTTGTTATTCAAGAGGCTGAACAGACATCTGGAACTGCATGGCAGTATGGCAGAATTGTGCTTTTTGTATTGAAAATATTTCAACCTTCTGAAAATTGTGACATAGAAGATAGAACTGTCATCTGGATATGTTTAAAGTTTGTGTCTTGGTTTTTAATGATTATATTTAAATACTCTCCACTGAAATAAAACCAAAATATCATTCATCAAAGATAAATAACTTTTAAGCTTAATGTTTAAACTAGATTATTTGTTCAGGGACAAAACATTCACCACCACTAAATTTGGAAAATAGCATTATCTGCATTCATATAATACTTTATGTCTGAGGAATAATCTTTTTTTAAACATGTCCACTGCTCAGGATATGAACTGCTCATGGCTGAACCAGTGAGATTTCTTTCGTGTGTCAGTGATTATATCCCCTAAAGCAAAGCTTCTTTATTTTCTATGCCCTATATCTATACCTGCACAGCAAATCACGTCATGTAGCCAGACTGTCCTACTGAATCTGAACTTGAATTTCCTGAATGAACTGCAGTTGAGGGGCACTGAATGGGTCTTAGAAATCTTTAATAGTTTCAGAGTAGTACAGGAAGAAAGCATATTTCTCGTGAGTCCCACAATTTACATGGACATCATCTGGAAGTTTTCAAATTGGGCATTACTTCTCAGATCTTCTTCAAAACAGAGACCAGGATATGTGTCCCATCTCACTTTTGTTTCTTGAGAAGCATCACTGATGCTTCTGAAAATGTTTAAAAATATACTTTATATAGCTCTGAGGAAAGAAAATGTTTCCAATGATGCCTCAAGAGAACTGGAGACCAGCAGATAACTCAAATTGTACCTGAGTGTTCATACACTCAGTAAACTAAAAAGCAGTTCCACGCTTTCTTAAAGCACAGTTTTTGCTGAGAAGAACACAGCTATGGATGGATAAAATCGATTCTTCCACCCTTCAGATTGGGAAGGCAATGGTCTTGGAACTCTAGGAAGCCTTTACTGTCTTAGGAGCTGGATTTTGAAGTTGTTGTCAGAGAAGACGTGAAGGGGCACATCGTACATGGTCTCATGGGGATTTAAACTGTTGGAATCACAGACTGTGTTGAAGCCATGATGTCTGCTTTCTTCTTATCTGGGAGTCCTTTAGATGGACAGGACTTCACCAGCTGGGGAATCAGGCCCGAGCAGACACTGAGATAAGTTTCTGTAGATGCACCTTGCTTCCCTAAGAAGTGAATTCTTAAGCTGCACCATTAAGAGTGCTATCATGTCTGTGATTACCAGTGTCAAGTCCCACAGGCACACAACCTCTCCTTGCTGTAAATAACCCTACAGTAGTCCAGGGAAAAATTAAATATTATGTAGTTCAAACACTGGTTATGCTCTTTTTACATTCAACAAAATCATCCTCTTGTCAGAAGTCATGAACTGCTGTCTAGATGGGATTTCAGCTGTCATAGATGTTTCAGAGAAGAAAGGAGTCAAAGAATGATGTGACTCCTTTAATGGTAGCAATTGTCTAAGTAATTGGCCTTTCAACATGTTGAGGTTATTTATTCCAAAACTAGGTGGTTATATGATGGTAGCTGAGCTTGACCCAAAATGCCTGTAAAAGCAAGCTCTTTCATTGTTTTAAAATTATTTTAATGAATGAGTCCTTATGAAGATGGTAATATGAGGTATGAATTAGACAAGCTAACAGCAGTTTCTGGAACATATTCTCTCTGTGACATCAGAAAAATGTGGAGTAACTCCAGCTGCAATTTAGAATAAATTACTTACTTTGTTCTGGTGAAACTGAAAGGAGAATCTAGTCTGATTAATGCTAAATGAAAAACAGTATGACTACTTACTGCATCTATTTTCGGTGAAAAATTACTAGATCTATATTCATTCATTTGTAATATAAATGTGAATGGACAGATCTTCAGTATATTCCTAGTGATTCATCCGGTGCTCAGCTGGTTTTTTTTTCACTGCATTCCTATTAGGTGAGCACAACTCTGGAACAATTGTTCCAGGCTAAATTTATGTATGTTAAAAATCAATTTCCTTTCTGATGAAAAAGTGATACAAAAATCAAAGCAAACTAATTAATTGATTAGGGTCTGAATGAAAATAAACAAATCCAACTCTTGGAAAAAAATCACTTCATCTTCACTGAACCAAAACTGCCTTTCTCCCCAGAAGAACTTCTATATTTTGTCTGATGGGACTTGGGATATGATGGCAAAGATAGGCTGAGGTCCTAGTCTGAATTTAAATTAAAACTTTTCCAAATTGAGCAGTGTTAAGATGTGAAATTTTTTTTCTCACCTCACTGCAAATTATTTTGTATTTTTCTTACGTACACTTTTTTTTTGGCCAAGCTGAAACTGTAACTGGGAGGAAAGAGGATAAGGAAAAATGTGGAGAAAAAGATGGTGTTACCAAGAATATTGGAGGAGGAAAGTGAAAATGAACTTGAGCAGCTTAGTGGGAGACAGGGTATTATAGATCTTTCAGGTAACTATAGACTTTGGCTCTGGAACACACTATTTTCGAACAAAATTATTTTGAAGGCTCTGGAACAATTGCTATACATGCAGCCTGTAGGCCTGATGCTGCTTTCAGTTATGCTACTGATAGCCCAGAAAATCATGCTGTTTCAAAAAAAATTCTTCCAGACTTCCATTATTGCAACTAACAACACACTTGTGGTGGAAAAAGTACAGACAGAAGGTCTGAAGATGCATGAAGATGCCCAAGAGCATGAAGACCTGCCAAATAAAAATGAAATGTAGACAACTTCATAAGATTATGGACAAGGTCCAGCTGAAGTTCACAGAATCATAAAATGGTTTGGGTTGGAAGGGACCTTAAAGATCATCTAGTTCTAATCCTCTTGGCACGGGCAGAGGCACCTCCCACTAGACCAGATGGCTTAAAGTACCATCCAAACTATCCTTGAACATTTCCAGGGATTGAACATTCACGGCTTCCCTGGGCAACCTGTACCAGTGCCTCACATACTTCGCAGTAAAGAATTTCTTCCTAATATCTAATCTAAACCAACTTTCATTCGGTTTACCCCTTGTCCTGTCACTGAAGGTCTTGGTAAAAAGTCTCTCTTTCCTTTAACTCTTTTTAAGTATTGGAAGGCCACAGCGAGGTCTCCCTGGAGCCTTCTCCTCTCCCATCTGAACAGCCCCAACTCTCTCAGACTGTCTTTGTAGGAGAGGTGCGCCATCCCTCTGATCATCTTGGCGGCAGGTGGGGTCTCAGCAGAGCAGAGCAGAGCAGAGCAGAGCAGAGCAGAGAGACAAAATCCCCTCCCTTGCCCTGCTGGCCATGCTGCTTTTGATGCAGCCCAGAATACAACTGGCTTTCAGGGCTGCAAGTGCACATTGTCAGACCATTGTCTTGAACATAGTGAGTGCTGTGAAAGGCAATAAGCAGAGCTTCTGCAGGTCTATCAGCATCAAAGACTAGGAAGAAAGAGGGTTTGACAGATTAGGTGGCTGTGCTGCCATTTAGAGGGGTCTGGAAAGGCTGGAGAAATGGACCAAGAGCATCTCATGGAGTTGAGCAAAGGAAAGTGCAGAGTTGCACTCCTGGAGAGGACCAACCCAGACACAGGAATAAGTTGCCCAGAAAGGCTCTACATCTTTGTCCTGGGAGATATTCAGAAACATAAATGGCCACATCCTTGAACAAGCTGTCATGGCTGACCCTGCTTGGGCAGGGGTGGTGTTGGACTGGGCAGTTCCCAGAGGAGCCTGCCAGCCTCAGCATCCTGGGACACTGGTCTTACTGGGACATAGCTCTACCCCTCTAAAATTTTGAGGAGATAATGGCTCCTACTCCACAGCCAGTGGTAGCACATACAAAATAAGCTGTTTGTATAATATATAAATGCAGCAGAACCTGTATAAAGGTCACAAAGACATATTCTCTTTTATCTACTTGTATGCACTGCAACTGGAGTGAGCGATTCCATAATTCATTTCAATGGGAGTTTTGTAAGCATTAGATGTAGGTTCCAAATGCCTGACCTGCATTTTTATGGGTGATTTGTTAGCAACAGTGAGTAATCCTGTGGAGAGAAGAGGTTTTGATACTCAGCTGAGTACTAACTTTAACTCATCTCCATTTCTAAGAGACATTCAGATAGCAGAGTAGTTCATGTTTTCAAAATGCTGCTTTTTGATTCAAACTATTTACTGTAATGAAACAAGTAATTTGTTTTTATCTGAGCCTGCATCACACGTCTCACTTCACTGCTGGTTCTGAACATCAGCAGAAGGTTCTTAAACTGTGCTTGTCTACACCAGTGATGCATTCACAGTGTGATCTTCCACAGCTCAGAGTAATGGTTCATAAGTGTCACTGGACAAAGTTGTACAACATTTCATTTTTTCGTTTTAATCTTATCTGGTGATAAGAAAGTTTTGCAATTTGTTGTTTGGGAAAGAAAACTGGCATTTTTGTCACCTAGGAATGAATCCTACTTTCACCTTGCTGGTTATTGATATTAATTATGCTTGTCATGAACTTAGGGCAAATGCACAAAGTAATATTTTCGCTTAACTTTAATACATGGTTGGCAAGTATACACAGCAGTTTTGTATCAGGAAGGTCTAACAGTTATCTTCAAGCTGAATACTTTATATAAATATTATTTTTGTATTGTGAATGTCATTATAAATTCTAACATGACAGGCATAAACTATGATACATTTTGATGTTAAAAGAATAAGGAACACAGTACATTATTGACAAAGAAAGTTCTTGCAGAGAAGACAGTTTTTCCTTGAAGTGGCTATCACAGTAAAGTTCAAGTAAGTGAAATCAACATCTTTTATATAATTATTACTTTTAGCTCCATAAATTGCATTAAAGCTTTGAATGTATTTTAATGATATTACAGATTTCAGTATGTTAAAAACTTCTGCAAACTGTGGCAACTTCTCTTTTCTGAATATAAAAATTACCTACCCAAAACTACACTTCCCATAAAAGGAAAGTGATTTCTGATATAATTTTAAAAAAGCACACTGCATGTCAAGTTTTCTAACACTGAAGATAAGCCTTGGTTGCTGATAGGCCATTTTCCCTTTGTCAGCCTAATGTAAAAAGACAAGAAACCACCTTGAGGCCAGAAGCCACAAATGCCTTGCCCACCTTATGGGCCTTAAAGGCCTTTCTGTCCCTTTCTCTGTGTTCCAATGGCTTTCTCTCTGTTTTGCAGAATAACTCTCATGGGAGGAGAAAATCCGTAAATATTGACTTCCCTCTGTCCCTGTAGCTGCTTATGTGTAAGGCTTGGGATTCTCCTGACATCCCTAAGAAATGACCAGACCTCGACAGCTGAGGACCACAGCCCCCATTTGGGGATGTATATTAGGTTATTATATCAACAGTGGGTATTAAAATTATCAATGGTGCCACTCAAAGTGCATGTCAAACACATTCTTCCATGGAGATTTCCTGCAGGGAAATAATTCTAATTCAAAGCAGACAACTGACTGAGTCTCTGGGTATGCTGCTTAGCACTTACAGAGGAGTGAATTTCAAGATGTGGTGAGGGATATAAAAGTCCTAACAAGGGGTGTCAGCTGGAGGAGATGAGAACAGCTGAGTGCACATAAACCTCCTTTAGAGGAGTTCTCAAGAGACTCCATGTCTCCAGTGATGGAGATTACCACATTCTCCAATACACCAGCTCAGGTGAATCTTTCACCCTGCCTCCATCGTGAATCATTCAAGGTGGGTAAAGAGTTAAAAAAACTCCCACAGCAGAAAACAAAACAAGACATTTACAAAACCAACTAAGTTGTCAGGTGGAAAAAAAAAAAAAGAGTGTGAAGGCCATTGAGTTGGTAGGTAGGGACTAATTCCTTGGCTTGGGACCTGCACAAAGAAGGTGAGAGTTTGGGGCCTGCGCAAAGCAGCTGAGAGCAGAGAGGGGAAAGAGCAATTTTGTCAGGACATTTAAATTTAGATATGAATGAGCGTATCATCACCCTCCATGCACCAAAAGGTGCCAGTTTTCTTATGCAATGAAGCTTAAAGGGTCTGGCTATTGCTTCTGCAACAAAGGATTTTGCTTATCACCTTATAGAAGTGCTTGATCTAATCTCTTAATCTAGTTTAGGTTGTCTCCCTGTTTTGGACATTCTCATCTCTCTGTGCATGTTTGATACGTGTGTGTGTGTTTATAGTAAAAAAACTCCATGTATTTGAAAGTTGAAATTGTCAGAATCACAATTTTCTGTTCGCCCCAGCATAAAAGCCTTGTCTCACCCTTGCAGTCACAATTAATTCATCTCATGCCACTGTAACATGCAGAAGCTTTAATTATGTGACTGCAGATTTCCTGCCCACTTCCCCTCCCCATGCTCTGTTTCACTCCATACATAAATGCCACTATTTTAGTTCATTTTGCTGTGGCTCTGTGTGGTCTGGATTTGAAGCACTGTCAGTGACCTCTGTGGAAGACCTCAGTGGGGGGACCAGGTGGGCTCCCAGGCTAACACACCTGAAGTCTGGGTATTTCACTTGACTCTAATTTACAAGAGGGTCACACATATCTGCTCTGTGGATGTCTGTCCTGCACAGGTCATGGCAGCACAACATGCCAGCTGTGAAGGTGACCTGGAAGGTCAAAAGACTTGTGACTTGTGGTTCTCTTCCCCATTGTCAGCCTTGGGGAAAAGGTGACCATAGAGGCCAGAACCTTGTATTGGCAATATTTAGAATTTGGGAGCGAACTTTCAAGGATTTTGTCTCATCAGTACTTTAGCCTCTCTCAACAGGCCTCCAGGGACATGTAGCATTTTTATATTGCTGATTCCTTGTAACTGCTGCCTTCTGCAGCCATCAGTGTATCCATATTACACTCTTGGGATTAACAAAGTGCTGCTTCCCTTTTTCCTTATCTTCTTTGCCCCTCAATAAGTTCATCCCACACCACCCTTTATCCATTATACTCACCATGGAATTTTCTTTAAGTCAGGTTTTCCAGGCTGCTCAGAGTGCCATCTCAGTTCCGCTGTTTTAGGGTGGCTTCTGGTTCATAGCTTATGTACGTACATTCAGTGAAGTGAATTAACCCAACTACATGTCTTCTTGATAATGGTGCTGGAATTGATTTATTTTTTTAATTTCTACATCATGGGGTTTTTTTTAAATTTTTTTCCTTCTCTATTTGCCAGTGGTACAGTGTTTATTGTACAAGGGAGAAATCACCTTGTTCATACTCTATTATGTTTAGGATATGACTACTATATTCCTGCAGACAGTGAGACAATGAATATTGTCAATAGTTATCTAGTGGAAATGGGAGACAGAAATTTAGGAGTGTGAATCCACAGTAATATCTAGGATGTAGTTTTATGATTATTTGCAATAATGAGAAGATGTCACGAGAACCGTAACGTTATTACAATTACTTCAAGACAAGCAGACATCAGCTTGTAGAAATACGCTTTACTGTTTCTCTTCTACAAAGAAAAAAACCACCTTTGTTCTGTGAAAACTGGGAAGATTGTGGTATGAATGTGATATGAATGAGGACTCACAACTGCCTTTCAGAGTCTGAATTTTGGGATAAAAACAAATAAATTAGGCAGACAGGGATGTGGCCAAATTAGCACTAAGCACTGCCTAAGCACTGCCTGTGGATGGGATGTTTCTTGAATAAGGAAATCTTCCTTTAAAAACCCAAAAGTTGAATGTAAAACCTGCCAGACAATCAGTACACAGGGATTTAGGCAGGAACCAGCTCTTCTAAATATTAAGTCTTCATGTGGAGCAATTTTATTTTTTAACATAAAGCCAGGAAATATTTGAATGCCTTTTGCTAAGCTGTTCACCCCATAGCCCCAATGATTTATTACTGACACCAGCTGACA
>NW_005054353.1:3688793-3716905 GCF_000277835.1 Geospiza fortis | reverse complement strand
AGGATGGAGTCCTTTTGCATGGGTGATTCGATAAAAAAATTAATAACCCTACAAAAATCTAAAATAAGAACTTGGGAAGGGATGCTTTTAGGCAGTTTATCATCTTGGACAAACATGTAGATATAACCAGAAGAGAACACAAATAACCCCTTGGTCAGAAAACAGATTTAAGAAGTTTATTTCAGTAAACAATACTTATGACTTAAATGTAGATGTGCTTTAATCCTCAAGCTGGGATTGGGCCAGCATTGTGCAAAGTGGTTTAAGAGAGAGGAGAGAAATTTCTGGCCGGTCAAAATGTTTATGTTCTTATTTCACATGAGCAAATTAAAAAAATGAGTGCAATAAAAAAAGTGAAACAATTGAAAACAGTCTATAAAGTTATGGGGAAACGCAGTTCCTGAACCCAGCTATGTGAGCAGTTTTTTATAAAATGCTTTCTGTTTTAAAAAAATGTATAAAAAGTTAAAATATTAGTATCTGCTGCCCACCTAGGTTGTGTACAGTTTTACTTTCAGAGTGTGATGGTATAACTTAGGGGCTTAGCACATGTCAGAGTTGCCAGTTGTTCCTGTGAAGTGACTAAAATATATAAAATGTGTTTACAATTGAGTAACTCTGCCCTGACAAATGAACAGGTTGTGCTTATTTTGAACTTGTAAAAATGGAAGCAGTCGACCAAATAGGTGATTTACAAAGAGAAAACGCTAGCAGAATTCTGTTGTGTGAAAGAAATTGGACTAGCCAGTGGGAAGAATATAATGCAGCATGGCAGGCTTTAATTTACCTCTGGAATATATCAGGAACCCTCAGCATTTCTGGATCAGAAACTGTTTGTGATAAGGCTTTCCTCTTTCAGCATCACTTCTCAACTAGGTATTTGCTTTAACCCTGATATTTTCCTTTACTTTCTCACTGTCTAAACACACCCCTAGAGCTCTGCAAGTGTAAATTACACAACCTATGGCCTTCTTACCAGCTTCCCCTAAAAAGTTTTCATCTATGCATTGGATCTTTCAGAATTAGGTTATTTCAATCCAGATGTAATCACCTAGTTCTTTAACCCTTTACTGCCTGATGGATAATCTTCAAAATAATGGTTTGCCACCAAAAAGGCTAAAATGTACTATCTATTTAAAATATTGTGAAGTCCTAGATATCCTGGTCTATTTTCTAATGAATGCTTAACTGATAATCATGGATATTTTGGTCATTTTATTCTCCCTGTGATCGTAATGGTTTTTCTCCTTCACAAGTGTTATCTGAAGTATTTGCTATAGGACCAACTTCGGGCCTACTGAAATGAATGTATACATCTGCTATCATTGTTGCAAGTGAGAATTAGTACAATTTTAAGCACTCTTGACCTGTATTTAAAGCCTGGCTAACCAGCAGAATTGCTAACTATAGTTTTGAAGTGTTTATTATTTTTTCTACTGTGTTACATGTAGCTACACTTACAAATAATAAAAAAAAAGACAGTTTTAGTCAAAAACTACACAAAAATGGGGCTCCTGAAAGCCAGAGGCATTGTATGCTCTTATGCTAGACTATGACTGGCTGCTCTGCTGAAATACCATCCTTTTATGTAGCTTGTTCTGAGTTGTTTCTTTGGCTGATACAGGAACTAAAATACAACAGTTTATGTAACTATTTGGATCATGGTTTTGCTTTCAAATTTGTAGGATGAAAGTGCATCAATAGGTAATTTTTATAATCTTTTTCTTTTTAATGAGAACGGTGAAAAAGAGACCAAACATTTGCAAGTGAATGGTACTAATTGTGCTTTAGTTCAGATTTTATTATAGCATAAATTATTGACTACTATTTCTATATTGAATTAGTGGAGCAAACTGCTGTTCTCTTAAATGAATCATCTTGTTTTTATATAAGAACACTGAACACATGAAGAATCATACCAGAGGGATTAGGAAGGAGATTGTTCCACTGAATTTGACATATGGAGATACTGTTCCTTGGCACCAGTAAAGAGAACAGCCTTCCTGGTTTCAGACCCTCACATTTTAAGTTTTAGTTCACTGGGCAGTCTTAGACCCAGTTGCACTAGTGACCTGTCAGCAGGGTCTCCCTGGAAGTGGAGGCATCCTTTGTACTCATTGTCTCTTTGAATACTTTACTTCCACTGAAGAGAAGGCTATGTTACCTTGTTCCTAAGAGCTTTTTCACAGTTTGTGAACTCCAAATCAACCTTAAAAAACAAAATTTTAAAAAAATTAAAGAAATTACAGCCAAACTTCTCCAATTATCTGGAATTTTATTCCATCCATATACATGCATAGTAACAACATTTGTTGAGAAATTATTTCTATCAGAAGTAGAACATTATCTTTGTGATCACCAGTTGCAGTATTGCTACTCTTATATTTAAATATATCTTATATATGAATTAGATTCATAATTGCAGCATTGAGTTTAGGGTTTTGTTTTAGACTGTGCCTTTCAAAAGATAAAACGGATTGATATGACCTCATTTCTTACAATACTGCTTCCAGTAATTTTGTTCATTCTTTATAAAGTATTGCATTTAACAGCAAAGGTTTAAAAATTGAGACAGAGATGCATCAGCGAAAGAAAATACAAGTACTATACAAGAAAGAAAATGCCATCTTCATTTAACGTACGTTTCAGATTAAGAAAGTGGACAGAAACATACTGCTACATACAAATGCAAAGCCTAATGACTAAGGTACTGTATGTGCTAAAATATAAAGTGCAAACTGAGCCCAATTGTTCAAAAAAATTGAAATTTTAAGGCGAACTTTACAGCATAGTTGAAACTTCTTTGCAAGTTATATTTTAGCATATACATATATCTGCAACAGCATATAAGAAAAAAAATCAGGATACACAAGTGCTTTTGAAGCTATTTCTAAAATGCTTTTCTGTATTGTTTGCGACTATTTTCTTTAAAATCTACTATACAGTGCAAACCATATGTGCTACACAATAACTATACAATAACATTACAAATGACTTTAATATAAAGTTTTTAAATAAAAAATAACATAACTACAGCTATGAATACTGCTGGTAAAATAAATTAATATTTTTGAAAATGGCACCAATAATACACTTTACTAATGGACTGTAATGAAATTACACCTTTAAGTCTTCAACTCAGCAATAGTGAAATCTCCTGATTGTCCAGATGTAATTCAAACAGCTTTCTTTAAACTGCATGGAACAATATGCTAAAGACATGTACCAAAGGTGACCGATTGTTTCATTTGACATGTTCTGCTGCATGTGAAGAGCAATAAAACTTCTTGTGAGTTATAAAGTTTGAGAGATTGTTGAACTGGATGTCACAGAGTCGGCAATACTTTCCACTGGTTGGAGCCTGGGTAGAGCCATTCACACCTTTAGCTATACTAGACAACTGTTCCTCTGCTGTAGGAATTGCTGGAGAGACGTTTTCATTTGTAGCTAAGGGATTCTCAGAGATCCAGGAAGGAGATTTGTGCCCATCTTCATGTGGAGGATTCTGGGAAATGTTCTCTTGCTGTGGGTTAGCAGCAGGCCTTTCCTCCTGTTTTAGTCCCCCATTAACTATTACCATGCCTCGGTTTTTCGGCAGTAGTGGAAGAGATTCTTTCTTCTGCACAGCACATCCATTTGAAGGCGCCTGGCCTTTAGGAGATTCACTTTCAGTATTTGTGCTTTGATCTAAATCAGTATTATGAATGACGAGAGAACCAGAAATGTAATCACTTGGCTTTATTCCATAATATGGAGAAAGCTGATCTGCTCCTTTAGCTTTCTTTATTGCTCCAGGGTAAAGGCATTGTGGAAGAAACAAATGTTTGTTTTCTTCTTTTGTAGCAATAAGCTGGGCCGCTTCACTAAAGACTTTCAGTCCTTGAAGTGTTGCTAAGTGTGTGGAAAATAAGTTTCCATTAGGAGAGGACTGTTTTGAGTTTCCATTTTTTTCACATTTGATTATGCTTCTCTCATAACTGACGTCTGGGCTGTTTCTTTCACTTTCTGGGTTTTGAAACACCTTACTGTCGAGTTGTCCCAGGTCACCACGCTGATGAGCAGTGACAGGACAAAAATTCTGCTTGTGAGCCAGGTAGTTCTCTACCTTGTTAAAACTGATCTTGCATACGGTGCACTCATGGTAGTCCAGCAGCCTTTTGGGAGAAGTGGACGTCCTCTCTGACGGGGGCAAGCATTTTTTACTGAGATCTATTGGCACATCCATCTCCAAGCAAGACACGGTGGAGTGGGCAGTATCACACTTTGAAACTGGAACACACTTGTTAATAGACAGTGATGTTTCCAGATGCTTCGAGACTATTCCTGGAAAGATATCACATCGTGGGTGGTAACACTCCCCAAGACCCTCTGTTGGCTCTTGAGTAGATGTACATGGGTTGCCAAGATTAGCAACTTCTAGAAATCGCTGTTGAACTAGTGGTGGCCTCTGCTCTTGCTCTGGTAAGCACATCTCGTACATCTTCCTTCGCTTCCGAGTACGCATTGTTCTCTGCATGGCAGGCACTTTGTTGGAAGCGGACCTCTTCAGCGGGGGATCGTGGCGAGTGGCACAGTAATACTGCTTGTGGACCATGTAGGTCTCATGTCTGCTGAAAGTAATATTGCAAGCTTCACACGTGGTCTTGTTAGGGTCACTCTCCCCTTCTACTAAGGGAGCATTGGGATTCTTCACATCAGAAGGTTTTCCATTGATCTTCTCATCACCGTTGCTTGCAGTTGACAACTTCTTAGGCTGTGCAGTAAAGTCTTTTTCATGACTTTTATTGTTTGGCCCAATCAAATCTAAAACATTGGAAGAGTTTAAGCAAGATGTCTGCAGAAGTTGATTTTCTGGATCAGATGTATGAGGAGCTGGATTCAGGATGTTTATAGAGCTTTGACCATTACTGGGACTTACAGCTTCAGGCATTTTTTCTGGAACACTGGAAAAATCTGGTGACTTTGCCATCTGCTGCCATCGGCTGCTGCAGTAATGCTTTTTGTGTACCAAATAGTTGTCCAAATTATTGAATGTTATGTTGCATTCAAAACATGTAGCCCCTTTAGGCATCAAAGGACTGTAAATTACAGGCGGATAATTGCTACTTCCATGCCTCAGCCTCCGATGGACCAGTTCCGACATTTTGGCTAATATCTCTGAAGCCTGAGGAACCACAGTGATGTCTTGGGGAAAAGCAAACTGGGAAAGAAAAGGTCCCATTGGGAAAGAAGGACCGATATTAGGCTGAACTGGCGATGAAGCAAGTCTTGGGCTGGATGGTTCAGATTTTATTTTGGTATATGAAAAACTCTGCTTATTTGCGGCAGGCTGGGTTTCTGGCCTCTGGTTTGGAAGGAAAAGTGGAGCCTTTTTTTCACATTTATCAAGCTCTGTATCAGAACTTGCATCTTTAGTCTGCATGGTCTTTTGGCTCTGGGGAACATCATTTCTGCTCAACAGGTCCGTTGCTGGCTGCAAACCTTCTTCATTTCCACTTGGAGAGTGTTCAATGTCACTTTCTCTCTGAATTTTGTTGCCAGAGACATGTAACTCTTGGTGCTGCAGTAGCTCCCTCTGAGTTTGGAAGCCAAAATGGCAGTGATTGCATCTAAAGGCAGCTTGAGTAAGATGCGAGAACAGGTGCTGATGAAAGTTAATCACTGAATCTGCGGTGTAAGTACAAACTGTGCATTTCAGACTAGCACCAGGTGGGAGAAATTCTTCCATTTTCACTCCTACAGAAAAGACAAGCAAAATACAAAATAAAGTGACCATTTTGCCTGTTATGAAGAATACTGGGAAATCAGCTGCACAGAAGGTACAAATGCAGTGAGAATGACTAATTTTCTTCTAATGAGATAGTATTAGTCATCCTGAAAATACTTGAATTGGTTTTTCCTCAAACTGCTAGGTATTTCCAAACTTTTACTCTGCTTTGGAGAGCCCTAGTATTTGCATACATTCATCAGAGCTGCAGGGAGAGAAAGAACAAGGGAAAGGATAAAAATATACTGGACTTATTTTAAATGAAGGGTCTCAGAAATTACAGTTGCAACTAAAGGGACACATTATGTTCCTCATACACAATCACTGGAAATTTTGAGTGCACAGAAAGCACACCAAGGTCAAGAAGTTCAAGGTTATGATGTAGCTTGAGGTACAGCCCTCAGTGTGCTTGAAAGCCACAGACAAAGCAGAAGTAGCATTTTGAGTATTACTGATGCTCAGCTCTTTGCTTGCATGGGTTGGCTGTAGTGTGGGAAGAGGTTACAGATCTACCCCCATCAGAAAGGACTGATGACGGTGTTCCTTGCGAAGGGAGGAGGAGCAGTAAGACATGGCTTCACTGACATTTTATCTGTCGCATATAATGGCCATTGGCAACAACTGCTATCATATGACACCTTTTCCTCATGAAATCACTACCACTTTATCAAGAACAGTACATTCAAAGGCATCTTACAATCACTGATTAAACAAAAAACTCTATGTTTCATGGCATTTTGAAATTAAAAATGCTTTAAAAAGAGATAAGACCAGATTTCTCTACTGCAACAACACAGATTCTAGTTACATTTTAGACAATAGAAACTGAAAAAATATTGATAGGGATGATATTCAGAATTTAAAATGAGTATTTGTTCTGCCTACACACAGGCACATATACCACACCTCAGTCAGGTGAAATAGGTGTGTAGTAGTTGGACAATACAAAACTGTAAGAATATTGTATCTCACTCTGTGGGTAGCCACATTGTTGTACCTGGAGGTCCTTACTTCTTCCCTAGCATCAGTGACCCCCCAAGTTGTGAGTGACATCTTAAATTTGACCTGCTCTTGGCCTCAGAGGCCAGAAGGGAACCAAGGAGATACACAGCACTTTAGTCAGCACTTTGTTTCCCATCAGGCACTCATTCCCCAGGAGGCCACATGAAGCTTTAGCTACTCCACTGACATGAGATGGTGCTTCACATGCTTCCCCATCATGTGGTACAGTGACAGCAGTCCCTATGGGACTTAGCATTTCAGTCAGGGTTCTGCATTCCAGTGGTGTAGGTCTGCTAGAACCTCCAGTGGGAACAACAATAGCAGTTGAAGCAAACATAGTGCTTCCAAAGGTTACAAGACATTTGGAAAAGGAATGTTTCATTCCTACAGCAAAAGATGTTATAACTTGTGATAATCTCTATAGAAAAATAATGACTGACACTATAGGAAAGAGTGCAAAGAAATATTGAATAGACTGGTTTATGACTAAAAAGAAAGGGAAAGGCCTGAGGTTTAGCCTCTCTTCTAGGAAATAACTAAAGATCCTTACTGGAAATTCACCACAATCTCAGATCTATGTCTTTCAAGGAACATAGATCTCTAGATTACATGCAGACATGGTCACTCACAGCTCATGGCTCAAAAGCCTCAACACCTAAGCCAGTTGCTATGTCAATAAACGCAAATAGTTGAAGAAAATATTTTGCACAATGGCTAATATTTCAGTTTTCCTCTGCATGGGGAGAAATTCATCTGTTATCCTCCCAGAGTATCTGGTTATAATTACCCAGCTGTAAGACACACTGGGCTGCATGCACCTGATGTTATTGAAGCTGTTGTAACCTATGGTTCTGTTGGCTTACTGCACAGTGAAATATTTGCTAGGCAACAAACAGAAAAGTGCAATAGCCTGATAGTATCTTTAAGCACAGAAAGATCTGAGCTCTAAATTACACAGACTGACTAGGTTGGAAGAGACCTTCAAGATCATTGAGTCCAACCCAAGCCCTAACACCTCAACTAAACCATGGCACTGAGTGCCACATCCAGTCTTTTTTAAAACACATCCAGGAATGGTGACTCCACCACCTCCCCAGGCAGAAAATTCCAGTACATTGTAACTCTTTCCATAACAAACTTTTTCCTAATATCCAACCTATATTTACCTTGGCACAGCTTAAGACTCCTCTCGTTCTGTCAGTTTCTGCCTGGAGAAAGAGACCAATCCCCACCTGATCACAACCACCTTTCAGGGAGTTGTAGAGAGTGATAAGGTCACCTCTGAGTCTTCCTTTCTCCAGGCTAAACACCCCCAGCTCCCTCAGTCGTTCTTCACAGGGTTTGTGTTCCAAGCCCCTCACCAGCCTCATTGTCTCCTCTGGATGCGCAGAAGTGTCCCAACGTCCTTCCCAAACTGAGGGGCCAGAACTGGACACAGCACTCAAGGTGTGGCCTCACCAGTGCCAAGTACAGGGGAAGAATGACCTCCCTGCTCCTGCTGGCCATGCTGTTCCTGATACTGGCCAGGATGCCATTGGCCTTCTTGGCCACCAGGGCACACTGCTGGCTCACATTTGGTCTGTTTTCAACCAGCACCCCCAGGTCCCTTTCTGCCTGGGCACTGTCCAGCCACACCATCCCCAGCCTATAATGCTGCAGGGTGTTATTGTGGCCAAAATGCAAGACTTGGCACTCGGACTTATTAAACTTCATCCTATTGGACTCTGCCCATCCATCCACCCGATCCAAGTCTCTCTGCAGAGCCCTCCTACCTTCCAACAGAATCACACATGCTTCTGGTTCAGTGTCATCTGCAAATTTACTAATGAAGGACTCGATGCCCTCATCCATGTCATCAATAAAAATATTGAACAGAACTGGCCCCAGCACAGACCCCTGAGGACACCCCTGGTGACTGGCCCCCAGCAGGATGCAGCACCGTTCACCATCACCCTCTGGGCCTGGCCATGCAGCCAGTTCCTATCCCAGCAAAGAGTGCTCCTGTCCAAGCTGTGAGCTGCCAGCTTCTCTAGGAGTGTGCTGTGGGAAACAGTGTCAAAGGCCTTGCTAAAGTCCAAATAGACAACATCCACAACCTTTCCTACAGGAGGCCTTGCTAAAGTCCAAATAGACAACATCCACATCCTTTCCTACCCTTCCTCACCAGGAGGGTCACTTGGTCATAAAAGGAGACCAGGTTAGTCAAACATGACTGAACCCTCCTAAACCCATTCTGGCTGGGTCTGATCCTCTGGCCATCCTGTACGTGCTGCATGATGACACTCAATATAAACTTTTCCATTGCCTGACCAGGTACTGAGGTCAGGCTAACTGGCCTGTAATTACCAGGATCCTCCTTCCCACCCTTTTTGTGAATGGGTGTCACATTGGGCAGCTTCCAGTCATCCAGAACCTCACCAGTGAGCCAGGACTGTTGGTAAATGATGTAGAATGGCTTCACAAGCTCATCTGCCAGCTCCCTCATCACCCTGGGATGGATCCCATCTGGGCTCATAGATTTATAAACATCCAAGCAGCTCAGCAGTTCTCTGAATGCCTCCTCTTGGATAACAGGGGGCCATTGATGATGAATGACTAAGGGTTTTCTGTGTTGTCTACATCAAGTTTTCACTCAGCACTCTTTTAGTCCTTTTCTGGGAGGTACCAAACTCCTCCAAGACAGTATATTGCCTTTTAGAATTGCAATTGCTACCCAAGTATCAGAGGAACATTTTTTGCTTCACCAAATCCACAGAGTAGACTATGCATGCCACAGGAGTTTTTACACTGCAGACAAGGAAGGCTTTCTTCTGTGATTAAAGCACCCATTAATGTCCTTTAGACTCCATTCATTTAACAGGAGGATCAGGAACACCTGTAGAGCCTTTGCTTTTTTCCAGAAGCAGCTCTGTACATCAGACATCAAACACACAACACACTGACCCTGCAGGCTTTCTTATTTGTGGGTGTTCTCTACCACTGAAAACTCCAATGCAAAATGTCCTGCAAACTCTTAACTTGTGTTTCCAGCCCTAATTCAATTCAAAATTGGTCATCTACACCATGTAATGTGGGACATGGTTTGGTGGTGGACTTGATGATCTCAAAGGTCTTTTCCAACCTAGACAAACCTATGATTCTCTGTTTTTGTGACTCTAAAACACTATCCCCATTTTATACTTATAAGAAGGGAAAAGAATATTTCTATCAAACAGTAAGGTTTTTTATGCAACAAGTGTCCTGGTAAAAGCAGAGAGTTGTGCACCATGATCCTTAGAGCCTTCTGCCTATGAAGCTTCCTCTAGGGCTAAGGAGGAAGATATTAATTCAGAAGGACATGTTCTCTGGTTGTGTGTATGTAGCTGGAATCCTGCAGGAATTGATTGTGTCCAGACTCCTGATCATACCTTCACCAGAAAGGTAAAGAAATGCTGCCTGTATGGAATACACACATTAAAAGAGAGACAACAATAAATGAGGATCAGTAGATGAGATAAATGACACTGGTTACTTGGGGGAGGTACTTGGTGTAGAACACAGGTCAGAAACTGTTGGCATTTTGGTATTATCTACATGCAATGCTTGCATATATTTGGAGAGACTTTGACCTACTGAATATTATAGTGAATAATTCTTCAAAAAGCTAAATCTAGAAGATGATACACAAAAATACATGATACTTACCACTGTGAGAATTTAGGTGCATTTCCAGAGCTCTTGCGTTTGAAAAGCTTTTGGTGCACTGTGGAAAGGGGCAGACACTGGATATCTGCTGAGCACTGTCCTCACTCTCCTCTGACAGCTGTGGCCCCTCTCTTTGCCTCCCACTGCAGTAATACATGAGATGGGCCTGCAGGTTCCGCTCACTTCGGTACCAAATGCCGCAGGATTTGCAAGGGAATATGTCCTCTACAAGCAAGTATAAGCAGTGCAGGTTAGTCACAGTTCACTTGGTCCCAACCAATTAACACAGCTAGATTAATTCCCCTCCCTTCCCCATTAAAACAATACTTATTTAACAAAACATTGAAAGCAGAGAAATGGGTTTATTAAAATGTCACTTGCAGATGAGAAACTAACATGGGAGACAGTTGTTTCTTTCTAGAGGATATTTTTTTTTAAGTTGCGTAAAGAAAACTGCTAGAAGCTTTTGGCACATAATGACTTTTAAAAATTAAATTAAATGTTTGTTAGAAACATGCAATACTAATTAAGGAATGATGCTGTATTTCCAATACATCACTACTCACTAGGTGACATCTTTCAATTTTGTTTCTGGGTGCACAAGACTTCCAGCTCTAGGCCTTGGAATTTTTGAGTGCTAACTACAGATCATTCTGAAGAATGTGTATTTTCAGTATGCTTATGCATTTATTACTGTAAAATCCTTTTGTTCTGATATCCAGGAGGCAAGACTAGACTACTTTTCATAAAGATCCTATCATATTGAATGTGATATTATTCTAAGCAGCATGTCTATTTCCTGGGTTCCTATTC
Source organism: Geospiza fortis (assembly GCF_000277835.1). Lineage (NCBI taxonomy): Eukaryota > Metazoa > Chordata > Aves > Passeriformes > Thraupidae > Geospiza > Geospiza fortis. Next base: position 3,705,639 of record NW_005054353.1, on the reverse strand, counting down.
TTATCAATTATAGAAATTGAAATTTCTTATGTATTTTTTGTCCTCTTGTTTTCAGTAAATTGTTGGTTTTCCACTTTTCATTATGTATAGAGGATATTTACTAAAAATAAGGCAATTTTTCATTGTCTCCTATCCCAAAGTGTCAGCACCCCTCTGAGGAGGGACCATGCAGAGGTTGCACAGAGTGTTTTCAACAGCAGAAGCTGGGATTTTGATCATGTATTAGAGGCTACATACTTCACTAATGTGAAGAGTAATAATAGATATGGTATTTTTACACAAAGTGGACAGATATTTGTGTCTTAATACCCTCTCAAAGGACACAGAACCTGTTGCATATAAATCTCAGAAAGACAAAAGATCTGTTTAATCTTTCTGAAAGGTAAACCTTCCACCCTATCAGTAAGAACAAGAAGCACTCTCTGCTCTTTTGGGGCACATCTACACTAGTAAATTAAACTGTGACAGGATCTGCATTTCAACATTGGAACTTGTCTATATTGCTAAATCAGGACAACGATCCCTTCTATACCTTTGGCTTAAGTAAGTCAGTTAACACTATTCCCATTCATGCATAGATTTCAGGAATTATCATAGGCATAGAACCATTCTCTGCATCTGGTGTGGACACCTCTCAACTGTTTTTGAGACTGAGAGGATAAAATTATGAGTAACTCCAGACTGTGACAGCAGACCTCAGGATCAGGCAGTTGCAGTCAACATCAAAACACATCTTGATCAACAGGAAAATTCCCCTGACTTCAGAATGCAAAGAGCTGCTAGGGACTGTAATTAACTTAGTTTTGAAGAATGGCTGGCTGCTCTGAAAACATGGCATGTGTAGCTGATGATGTAATTCATTACCATTCATGATAATTTATGTTTAATTTCAAATATTGATGTGTATAGGACAACTGCTCTGTTTCAATTCTTTTGGGTGAACAAAGTTGAAGACTCCTACCCATTGACATGGATGAGTCTTTTATTTGCTAAATATTTACAAATGCAGCCAAAATTTACATTGCTTAGTTTGCTTCTCTGATTGCAATGCTAATGCTGGTCTATTTTTCTGCTCATGAATTTGCAAAAAATATTTATACCACTACCAATTTCTATTTTTCCCTTTGCCACTGAATAATTGTGCATGGATTTCAGACACAAACACTTAATGGAGCAGTTAGTATTCCAACATACACCACTATTAAAACATTAGTGATACAGCTTGCATCATTTGAAATGTCCACCTTGCTTTAAAGGTGGCATTTCAACATTTGGTTTTGGCCTCAAATGGTTTAAAAAAGTTGAACTGTTGGTGTTTCCACAGAAAAGAAAGTCCAAAAGTACTAATAGGAAATTCTGATATGGGCAACTTGTCCTATTTGAATTCATTTGACTGCATTCCATCACAGAATTGAACTTTCTGATTATCTTAATGAATTTGACTTCCAGCCATCTTTATTTCCTATGGGTTAGATGGCCTGGACAGTCTGTAGCTGCAGTTATGCACAGTGAATATGTGACTCCCATTACATGCCAAGCAGAGGAAATGCATTTCAGGAGTTTTGCATGGTGAGAGGATGGAATTTGAATAGGGATGGGATCTGAACTACTTATTACTACTCTAAAGCAATGCGAAACAGATAAAGGCTACTTGAAACTAATGTTTTAATTACTTAAAAGCAAAATATTGGAATTTATTTCAATGAATACTTTCATATAATGAAACATTCAGCCTCAAGCTGAATGAGTCATAGGTGATATTCTAATTTTGTTTTTAGCAAATATTAGGAAACATAAAAAATCCCCCAAACAAGATACAAAACCAATTTTTTTTCAGAGATCCAGGAAAGGAATGCTTAAGAGATGGCTCACTACAAATTTCGAGATGCATTCAGCTTGTTGCTCAACTTCTAGTTCAAGACTTTAATGAAGAAACTGAATTTTACCAACCCAACAATGAAACATTAAAATAGCCCCTTATGATCACAGGCAGAGTTGGGAGTGATGTGGAAAGTTATGAGCAGTAAGACTTGCTATTTTAGCATTTTCCTTGAGTCAAGAACACAGAAATTACTCTGAGTTGCTGCTAAACTTGTACGGCCAGAGCTGATGCACCAGACACTTAAAGACTCCTCTCAGCAATGTTCAGTGTGGCTTTCCAGGGCTCTGCAAAAGTCAGTGCTGACAGAAAAGATGTTTCCAGAAATGTGATGTTGTAGAAATCTGACTACTTTGCCAAAGCCCAGAGTTGGCCTCAGAGATTTACACAAGAATATTATCTCAGCTGAAACAAGCTGTGCCCTTTAGGTAAGATAGCAGCTCCCTTTCTGCTTTTCAGGTTTCCTTCCTTTCCCTGTTGGCTATAAACAGGCCTCCCCTAACAGTGGTAACTTCAGTTAGTGGCATGTTAAGTGCTTCTGACATCTTATTTTGGAAAGGTCCTGTGCAATCCTAAATTGCTGGTTCTGTGAGCAGGTATGTCGGCTCACAGCTGCCCCACTGGTGGGATAGAAATGAATGCGCTTAGCTAAAGGGCACGAAGCTGCTCCAACTTACTCTTGGAAGGGAAGACTAGGATGATAAGGGCATTTGAAGGTTTATCTTTAAAAATAGGCTAACATTAAATATGTAGCTATCAAAATTGTTTACCAGAAAATAAGCAATTAAAAAGGAAAAATAAACTGAAAGGAAAAGATGGAATGAAAAGTGTTACCAGGGATATTTTAACTAGTCCTGTGTGAAGAGCTTGAAGATGTTGTGACTGTTCAAGGTTCAGTATTATTAGGTGTGAGTCTGAGTGGCAGATCATGTGCTCACATGTGCATGTGCACCTGAAATACTGTGTTCAGTATTCATTATAACTAGTCAGAATACTTAGAAACCATGGGAAGCATGAGGAAGAGCTCCAGCATGGGGTCTAAATGGACAGACTTGTAAAGTGCTGAGAGCTAAGAATGTGCAATCTAAATCTAAGTGATGACTGGTGAGGACAATGGTAATGGCCAATATATTTGAAATGTACTTAGAAAGGAGGATGAGGAACTAGGGCTGTATAAAGGTAAACAGCAGGTAAACTTTTGCATAAGCAAGAGTTTAAAATGTAACCTTTATTTGAGCTGAATTGTCCCAGTACAGGAACACTCATGTCCCTCCTCTCTAAGGAGAGCACTTGAACACATGCTGCATTTTATCCATGACAGAGCCCATTGATGACCAGAAGATCTAAAAACATTCTTTGTTAACCACATTGTGTGGAGATGCTACAATAAATCAAGGCTGCTCTAAGGCATGATTTCTGCTGCATTTTGAAAGAATGACTGAAAGGATGTGTTTCTTTTCTTTTTCTGAGTATCATGAATTATTACCAGAAACTGCAGTAGTAAGCAACAAGCTTACTTGAGCAGCAGAGGCTGGACTTTGAGAGCTAGCCGACTTATCTCATCTACTTTTTTAACAGTTTCTAATCCTATTGCCTCTGGGAACAGATCACAGAACCTCCACACGGGGGCAGGTACTCTGGGTGAGGCTCTTGCCAGACTGCTCTTCCTGCTCTTTTTATCTGAGATGATGGGGGAACAAAAGCAGGCTTTGAGCTGTGGTGTGGTTTCTGCGGTCAGGAATTCACCATCGCTGCATTAGCTTTTCACATGTGCCTTAGAGTGCTGTTGTTTTAAAAATCCGCCAGGGAACAGAGTTCCTCACTTACTGTTCACAATAGCTGTAGGCAAAATAGATGCCATGGCAGCTTGCTGCGGGAGCAGCTGTATGGAGTCCAGCAGGCGGGCGGGGTACATGCCTTCTGTGAGAGTCATCTGACTGGCAGCTTGCAGCCTTGAGTCAAAATCCACAACAAAGGCAACCAGCTCTTCACCCTCCGAGATGGCCTTGGTCGTGGTACACCAAAGCTGCCCTCCTGCAGGAAACAAAAAGCAGAAAGATTTAATTGACAATATCAAATTCCAGAACTTACAGCATGAGTGCTATCTTCACAGATCTAATTTTTTAAAAATTTTGGTGGTTTATTTAAGGTAAAGAGGCATACAGTTTTTACTTTTCCTGTCTTACTTCTACCAACATAGGAATTTTCATGTATAAGAAAAATAAATTTGGGATAGTTTTCCTAACTATTTGCAGCATGAATAATCATTTTAATTTTTCATTTTGTCTCCTAAAAAGCCAGCATTATGAAAATCAAGATATAGGTGAAAATAAATTATGCAGCACTTCTCTCATTATAATTTTCACCAAAGTTCCTGTAAATTTTTTCTCAACTCCAAGCTTGTTTTATTTTGAATAGCAAATCACAGCTCAGTAAAACCAAACAGCTGCAAGAAAGAAATCAGATTTCCTCTTAAGGGCGTTCTTCCCCTCCCTTATGTTTGTCACCCTCTTTCTCTAAAAAATCTTCCCTTATGTAATATTCTTCGTAACATGACTGCTTTATCTCTGCTTACACTGACTGAACTTCCTGAAAAGAAGATATGCCAAAGATCTGTTTCATAAAGGCTTATTCAAATAAAGGTTTGTTTAAAAGGGGGGGAGAAGGAGGGGAAGTGGAAGAACTTTCATCAAACAGTAAGATACACTATAGCTCTGTGCTGCAAATGTCACGTGTAGTGCATTAAAAAGAAAATTAACTATGCGAGTACATCTACTAATGTATTTGAATGAGATAGTGAATGCTCATTTATTTAACATGTTTAGACAGGCAAAGCACTTATATTGTGTTATCTACACTCTCAGGCCTAGATACATATCCAATACAGTTATGCCTGAAATAATGTTGCATACTTTATATGTTATAAAGCTTTTTTTTTTCCTCAGGTTTTGTATATATAGAGAAAGCTATATGTTGCATTCATTAGGCAAGCAAAAACTGTACTCGTTTTGATAAGTAATATTGCTGTGTTTATCTTTTGGCATAACTGCCTTTTCAACTGCACTTCATTTTTTCCCTTCAACGAGATTATAGTTTTAAAACAACTTGTTGCAAAAATCTGGTAGAGGAGATAACAACAGTGTATGATACGCCACAGCTAAATGGAAGAATTAGGACATTGTTTTAGAGAAATCTTGGACAATTAATTAAACCAGTCTATTAGCTTTCAAAGATGAGCAAACAAAAAAGCATCAGTGACAGTGTATTTCAGTGGCAAAATACACTAAGCTTCCAGACCTCAAAGTGGTGTAGAAGTTTCAAAGCAGAAAAGTGTCTTTGTATTCACCCTTCAGTAATACAGCAGTTGAAGGTGCTACAAAGTTTACAAACAATTTACTGTGAAGGGACCAAAGCACACCAAGATTTGCTGGTCTCCAAGATGACAACATTAAATGGTGCAAATCGGAGCAATTTCCTCTAGAGAATAAGAAGATGAAACATAAAGATAACACCAAAAATTTCTACAAATGCAGAATCCTAATGCCTGAGCAGGAATTAAAAAAAAATTGAAGAGCACGATCTGACATATTGCCTGATATAACTAGTAAATATACAGAAGCCTTCAGAGCTAAACTGGGAGAAAACCTCTTCCAGAGAGAAACAGGTTAAATTCCTAAAGTGTACTTAACTAGTCTTGTAGATGAAAATACATGGAACACACACTGCAATTTGAGAACCTGAAATCGGGTACTTTTGCAGCAAACATCACACAGTTAATTTCCATTATTAACATGCACTTCCATCTTATTTATATACAGAAGGTGTAATAATCAACCAACATGTTTTAGTATATTTTAATACAGAATAAGAGCTCTTTCTAGACTTTATTATTCACTGGATCTCTTAATAAAAATGAGTCACTGCAGAATAAACAACTGAGACTATCCCAGCAAACATCTTGACATGCTGTGTGTACCCTTGGGGGGGGGGAAACAAGTGATTACTGGGTCTCCAGCTGCACTCAGTCTGGATCAGCTAAAAGGCTGAGTCAGGCTCCTGGTGTTGGAGCTCCTCAGGGCATTGACTCATGTCCAGCAGCAGATTAAACTCGGGCAGCTGAAGGGAGCAGTGACCCCGGCTGCCTGCTCCACCCAGATCCTGCAAACTGTCACACCTACGGCAGGCACAGCCTGATGGCATGTGTGACAGCTTTGGAAGCACAACCGTTTCTAGTTTGGCATAATAAAGAAAATCAGAATTAGGGGCGTTAAATCCATTCCTGCATATTAATACAAACCTTCAGCTCAGCAGGATTCAGATCCAAGAAAGATATTGCTATTTTGTTTTCTCTCATCTCAGTCTATAGAAAATGAGGCATTTAAGTAATCATGACATACACATCCACGTTTTCATCAGAATATGATATTGTGTTAAGTTAAATCCACAGATGAACTCCCAAAAGATGCCTTCCAGCTATTGGAAATGCAACTCAGCACCTTTACAGCAACAGCCACTCATTGGGACGGGACACAGTGCAGTCCCCACTTGTCCCCTTCTATGCTTGGCTACACAGAGTAAGGCAAGAGATGCAAACGATTTTATTCCCTTTAATGCAGTGAATGCAAACATGTTGACCTTCAGGCACAGCAGGAAGATTGTGGAAGAGAAGTCTTCTTGAGCCTTCTACTGCGCAGTCAAGTAGCAGGAAGATTGTGGAAGAGAAGTCTTGAGCCTTCTACTGCGCAGTCAAGCAAAGAGCACAAGTCAGTCAAGAGTGTCAGAAAAAGTACCGTCAAGTGCAGAGAACCCGACAGAGGCTTCCAAATTTAATAGGAAGTTCCAGTCGTGACTACCATATGAATTACTATGCTGTCTAGACACCTCTGGCAGGGATAAGGGCTTCCTTACAGGTGGCAGCTAAAAATCAGGAAAAGTTTTTTTCCCACAAACATTTCTACAGGTTAAGACACAACTGACATATAGACAGCAGTCTCTCAGCAGCACCACAGCTTTTCATTAAGCACAGAGCAGAGTTAACAACAGGCTTTCAAAGGGATAATACAGAAGCCATAGCCAAGTACCAGTGGCATTTAGAAGGAGATAGGAAGATGTTTGCACTAAATATTTGCAAAGGCATGAAGATTTCATAAAGAAATGTGAAGGACTATTATTTACATGAGATGAAGTTCTGATTAAGCCGGCTAGATTTTTTTTAACCAACTGTTCCTCTTCTCAGAAATAACTTACAGGAGTGAAATTGTTCTACAAAGCTTTACCAGGCAAGGTTTCTCAGTCTTAAGATAACACAGGTGTCAGAGAAGAGAAAGAATAAACAGATGTTTTAACAGGGATGAGTGACTGACAGTGTCTCTGAAATTGTCATGGTTATATAATTTGGTCTGGAATCAATGGCAGATTTTGAGTCTCTTCTTGTCCATAATGAATACATTGGCCACCCATTCTGCCATAGCAGAGAGAAGATTCTTAATCAGGCACAAGAAGTATGACACTGATTATTAGGATGACAACAATTATATTTATTGCTCACACACAATCTAAATATTGTCAATGCAGATTATAATACAAGCAAGTCTAAAGGATTATAATATAAACAGGTTCAGCTAGAAACATACAGGCTTACAGTCTTTGGCATTACCAAATGCAAAGCAAAAAAAAGCACCCCTTTTGCTACTATGGGATTTTATCTCTGTATGTGGCCGGCTTTTACTCACCCATTCTGGACAGAGTGCTCCCTATCTTCGGGCTGGACGTACCCTGCAGGAGCTCCTGACAGGGGCGGGGAAGGAGGCCAGGAACCCACACGGAAACTGCCTGCAACCTTGGGAGAGCAGTTTGCCTAGGTGGCCCAGTCTCCAGCAGCACTTTATACCCTTTTCAGGCCGATGCGTACTAAAGTCAATCGCAACCATCACAGCTCCCCCATCTCTGGAACGCATTCATTATGCGAGCAGTCCAGACAGTTCCTCCTGCAATTCCCACCCAGTGCTCTTATCTCAGGGCAATTCCCACCTGGTGTTGTTATCTTCGGACAAATCATATTGCCCGTCAGAGACAATAGCAAGGAAAAGCGTGTGTGCCTCGTGCAGAGGATGCACGGGAAGTTTCGGGCATCCTCTGACTCTATTTCATCACCATCACAACCACATACACTGAAAGGGGTCTTATGGGTTTTACCTGGTAAAGTAGTAATAAAAGTCTTACTCTTGTGCCAGTGCAGAAAGGAAGGTTTTAGATCAGCAATAGGGAGGCTGTTTTCTTGAAAAGGGTAATTGTGGCTCTGTGAAATCGAAGATAAGCGTCTTGAGCTTGTAATGTATTGTTTAATATCTATGGTTAAATCAAACAAATGCATGTGATATATAACACACACTATCAAGCAGAAGAAAAGAACAAAAATGTCTGTAAACACTGTGTATTTATTTCAACTCTTCTAGTTGTTCAGAATTCAAGGAATTAAAAGTGCTCTCTTGTTTAATCATCAGAAAACAGGAAAGCTAAAGAATATCATATTGTGCAAACTAGAGCAAAAAAATTACACTCCAGTTGCGTTGGCATGAGTTCTTTACCAAAAGACATCAGGCACCGAAGCAATTATCTGATACCTTCAGAACATCCACCAAATGGGAAGGTTATTTCAGGGTTCTCTTCTTTGTTTGCATCTTTCACTGCAAATATTTCTGCTGCTTTAAAAAAAAACACCAACACCCTTAATTACAAACAAAAAAACCCAACCCAAACCAAAAACTTTCTATGAAAATGAAAGAGTAAGGTCCTGATGTCCCTGAAAAACTGTGGACTTACTGTTCTTTGTAATGTTTATGATCAAGATTCTTGTACAAACAGATCTGGTTCCTAACAGGAAGCTTATAAATCATACTCATAATTGCTGTCAAAACTGCACTGGAGTGTACTGCAAGTTTCGATAATAAAGAATAGAGTCACAGTTCAAACTTGATTACATTTTGGAAATTCATGGTGCTCTTACAAGAATCAGTGGTCTTAAATATCTTCTTCTCCTGCCAAATTTTTCACTTGCACTTTTTATTATTTATGAAATCAGTGTCTGCACAATGTCATGCAGACCTCTGCTGATAAACTCTAATTAAGATTAAGACAAGCCTTTTGGAAAGGATCCCATCATTAGCAAACATGATAAACACAAAAATACTCCCTACTTGTCAACCAGGAGCAATTCAGTAACCTAACAGTATTATCTGTTGCTAGGCTACAAGGCTGACAAAGCTTCAATTATATTGTATGGCCATACCTATAGAAAACTGTATAGGAAAATGTATCTAATATAAAAGCATTTAACTTCATCCATGCTATCTGTAATTCACGGCTTCCCTCAATGGCAAAAAATCAGGTTAATAATTACATGGCATGCTGAAAAAATCTTAGCAATGTGTCATGTTTGCACAGTTTTTTCTAATTTATCTCTATGATTGATAGACATTTGCTTTGTAAAAATAATAAAATGCAAGCAATGGGATGCTGTAAACCAGAAGCATAACTACATCTGGACTCATCCAGATATGGAATCACACATAGTATAAAAAATATAGAGTAAATTGAACCAATTAAATCATACTTAGATGCAGTAATACACTATCTTCTGTATTCAGAATAAGGAGTAAAATGATAATAGATACGTATGCTAATTCAGACCTTTATTTTATGTAGGACAGACACCTAAAATAGAAAAAAAAAAAATTTCAACTGCCCTTCCTTTTTTTCTTCTACATTTGAAATATTTTTTAAACAAAGGGACCTCTACTATCCCATTTGAAACCAGGAATTTGCCCTGAAAATTTAACTAAATGACCCTTCACTCATTTTGATCCTTAGAACTCTGGAACCCTATACCACTTCCAGGGAAAAAACAGAATCCTGTACAGTGAGCGTTGTGATGGTGGGCTGCTGCTTTTTTGGATTTTTTCCCCCCACTTATGTTTTGCAGGCCTTAAGGAATGATAATCTGTGGATCACAGTCTGATATATATAAGGTCAGACTCACCTAACTCCACCGGGAAAAAGAGCTTCAAAATGGATGAAACCATTAAGCCTCTTGATTCATATTGTTGCTTTTAGGAAAAGTACCTTAAGAGAGCAAGTAGCTCAAACCAGCATTTCCACTGAGTACAAGGAATTTCACAGATTGAGAAGCATAATGACATATAAACATGTATTCAGAAGCAAATTCCAGTTTCCCTGTCTTTAGTATCAGTTGATTTTCCTTGCTAAACTATCTGAGTCTTGTTTTTTTGACCCAGAAATGCCACACACCTTTCACAGAAGTTTAGGAAATCAATGGCAATTTCTATTAAAAGCAGCTTTCAGCGCCAGTTAATTCCAAAGTATTACTTTTGTGTAGTAAAATTTGAGCTTACTGAACTTGATTGCATTGCTGCAACAACATAATAGCCCATTTCCTGTACACACATCTTTTTGCAAGAAGGGTCAAAAGACTATCAGAATTTATTTAAACAACAGACTGTTGCTCTTAGCAACTTCCAGGCACCATCAACTGAATTAAACCTTCCTCTCCCAATAAAGCATTCCAACTTGCAAAAAATTGTGCTTTTTAGTAATGGTAATGCGGGTTGGAGTTAATTTATTTTCTTTCCTCCTTTGTTCCACAGGTTAAGCATTTATGGAAAATTTGCACATCACAATAGGATGGGATCTTCATATTTGGGTTCCTTCTGCTTCTCACCCATGGGGTTGTGACGACTCAGCATATTGAATGCCATTTCAGTACAGCACAAGTTATTGGGCAGATCTCTAATTTTTGACATGAACAAAGTACATATATCTATATGTGGACACATTGTTTAATAAAAAAATTATAATTCATTCAAATCCAATACTGTTGAAATTTTTGACAGTAGAGTGGTACAAGGAACAGAACTTATAAATTATGTGTGCCCCTTCTTTGAAAAATGCTTTGGAGGTTTCTTTGTGCATTGGCAAATACAGTAGGAATATGAGTTATTGTGTGAATCCTCCTGCACAGCACCTGATAAAAGAATAAAGAGCTGTGACATATTCTTAAAACAATAGAGGAATTAAAGAGAAACAATGGGCCAGCTGCTTCATTAATACAATCAAAAGACAGCCCAGCACAGAGGAGTCCAGATAATTAAGCACTACTCTTTTAGACCATTTTTCTATAATAAAATTGCTAAAAATTTATTAACTACTTCATAGTTGTTAGATAGATCTATGTACTTGTTTATTTGGGTTGATTAATGCCTTTTCAGTATTCTACAACATGCCAACTCATGGTTCATACAAGTTTTTGAATAAAATAATGTAGGAATATGTGATACGGATCTGTGGTATATACAGCAATAAATCAAAGGCATTTTGTGAACAGTCTTTCCAGTTGCTAAATAATTCTTAGCGTTTTTCACATGCATACACAAAATATGTACTCTGCACAGCATTTTTGCTATTAATGCACTTTAATGTTGGGGATCCAACTGTTTCTCTGTGAAGTGTCCTAAAAATCACCCCTGCAAATTGAGACTACTCAAACTCTCACCAAAACCAGCTTTAGTGTTACATTATTGAGGTGATTTCCTAGCTTCTTCTATAATTTTTCCTTGTTTACTGATCAAAAGAGATTGCCAAAAGATATTTGACCTTTAATTTTAATTACCCACTGCGTATTATAAGTCTGCCATAAATGGAAAATCTATTATCCTGTATAAAATTAGACCAATATAGTGGACAAACCAGTTCTGTTGCCACTTTTACTATTACCTTTGTGTTCAGCTTAGAATATGAAGCCTTCTCAATTTTTAGCTGACTGAACAAAAGGCAAAGTGAAGAAACTGCAGTGATATTTTCCAGAAGGAATGCAATAGAAAAATACTCATCTTAATGGCTGTAGCCAAATTAAACTCCCTGTATTTAGAGATATAAGCTCTCTGACCAGAAACAGGGAAGAAAATACTCCCTAGGAATGTAGCTCTTGCTCCTTCATGTGAGTCAACCTGAGCTTTGGGTCTGACTTCAGCTTAGTCATATGCTGACAGCTGACAGCGTATTCATCTGAATAGATGATTTTATGGTTAAAACTGTCAGGCATTATATAGCTGATAAAGAGGAAAAGAAAAATGTGAAAGGAACTCGCCAGTCCTAGGGGAGAGAACTCCTAAACCTGGCATCTCAGTGTGAGTGTCAGGGGTTGGTCTTTCCCTTGCTGCAGTACAACTATTACTAACATCACCATCTTATGGCAGCAGCTTTCAAATTCACACTGCAAAAACCTTCCTCAGCTGAACCACAAATAAAGCACAGTGTTTCTGAAGTGTAAGGAGTGCAAGGAACAGATTTTGACCTCTTGTTTTTAACACTGTTGTATGCTTGCATTTTGTTAGTTTGAGGATATTTATGTGTTTCCTCCAATTAAATGTCTGCACATAACACTCAACAGAGTTCTAATAGGTAAAGAGGCAAAATAGATTAGTGCTCCGAAAATATTCACAGGAAAATAATGTGGTAATTTTATTTGCCATTTTCCCCCCTGATAGAGCTGTCACAGCTTATTTACCACAGGGGGAGACAGTTAAACCCATATCCTTAGAAGTTCTATGCATTTAAGAGGCTTATATATCTCTTCTGGGACCCTCGTTCAAATCCTGGGCTAATCAGAATGAATACATATCTTTCTATTAGATGGCTCTAAAAAGTCTTAGGTGATATCAGCTCCTGGTGGACGACAGTCCACAGCGTAAAACTATTAAATGTTTGGCACAAATGGCAATACTTACGAAATGAAGCTGAAAACTGTAATATCCTCCCACATCACAAGAAGTTAAGTCTGCTGCTCAGAGGTTGAAATTAAAGCCTGCCACAAATGCTAAACTTGTTCTATTTCCTTAATTCAGCATAAACTCAAACAAGGAAGTCGAAGGAGTTCTTTCCCAAGTTTAGTGATTTCTTCCCTTTCCTCCCCTCCTCTTTTCTTTGTAAATTCTACTGTTTTGAATTGAGTACTACACCTTTTTTACATTTGAATTAGGTGTCACTGGAGTGTTATTTTAGAACTTACAAAGCTTTCAGAGAGAAAATGATAAACAGCTTGAAAAAACCTGATAAACCCTTGCTGACATTGCCCATGTTGCATTCCCACCACCACTGCAAAGGAGCTAAAACTTACTGTCACAGCACACTCATCTCCCTTTTTACTTTTTACAGGACGACTGAATGGGCACTCTCCATAGAGCTTCCCAGGAGACATTCCCAGGTGACGCCCACTGCTCTCCCCAGCTTTTGTGGATGCACCAGGTTTCACAGAAAGAGAAAATGCACCACTGAAACCAACTACTCTGAAGCAGGGCTTTGGATACACACATTCCTACAATCCCTGCTTCCATAACAGCACAGCTGTAAGGTGACCTTTTGTAGCCTTACAAACACAATCATGCCTGTGGATTGTCTTTTCAGAGTTATTTTGTGAGGCTGGAGTGTATGAAAAAAGGAGGTGATTAAATGAGACAATAGATATGCTTTAATGGCACCTCTTTCTTGCAGGAAAAGCAGAGTACACTTCATCTTATCAATGGATTTACTACTGTCTTGCACCTGCTACTGTAGGGCTCATTTCTTGCCCCTGGGCAAATGCAGAGTGAATGGCAAAGGCACCTGAGCGGAAGGAAGGATTATACAGAAGGAGCTGTAGTGATAGGTTGTATTTGTAAAGGAAAGCAGCACAATAAATATAACAAGAAATAGGGAAGTTTTAGAATGGTAAAATCAAAGTAAGAAACATTGGTTATGAGACCTGCCTGCTTATCCAATACAGGGGCCATGCTCCAGAAAAGGCTCACGGCTTTGTGAGAAACAAAAGCCAGCTTTTATAATGAACAGAAGCTGGAGCATTTCGTTGTGTGCACTGTAACCCAGAGAAAACAGCTGCTATTATTGTGAGTTATCTCGGACCTTTACTCGTGTTAACGTTCAGCTCACAGGCTGAAGTTCAGGAACTGAAGTTCACCTCAGCTGTAACAACCATGGAAGAAAAGTGGCACTTCCTGATTCCAAAAAGTCTCACTCCCACTTAAGCCATTAAAATGTTTTACACTGGCTGCAGTGGAAACAAGACTCTGTGACAAATCTGTGTCTCTCTTACCAGACAAGTAACTAAATAAAAGTAGATTTGCATGTTTAGTATGTTGTAAAATGTAAACACCATAGAAGCTATAATAAGCGTCTAACTCAGGCTTCTGTATTTAAAAAGTACCTCATTAAAAAAAAAACCACCACCACCCACACATAAAACCCCATACCAATATCCCAGATTTCCTCAAAAGGAGTTAAATCCCAGTTCTGCTTTTTAAAGTAGAAGCTAGAAGTAAATTGACTGAAAACTCTCAGTGATCAAAAGCATTTCCACCTTCCAAGCTACACATGGTGTCCAAGAATTGTAAGCCACCATCAGTCTCCCAGTTAGTTCATCTAGTAAGAGACTGTTAACAGCAGAAAGGAAAGGCTGATTTACTTCTGGTTACAATGGAACTTGAAAAACAAAAAATGAATGAGCAAATTGTTAAGATTCTGGCTATACACACTAACACAGATTAACAATTGAGAAGGATTCTGCACTTGATGACTTCTTCCAAAACAGGCTTAATATAAAATGCCAGTTTACTGAGCATCATACAGGTGCATAGGAGCTACCATTGTGCCTGCTTGTTCAGCATGATTTCTAAATGGCCAGGAAAAAAGTGACTGTATACCCAAAGGCAAGCTGTCAAAATTCAGTTTGCAGCTGATAAACTGATTACAAAGCTGCTTAAGACTTTGCTTGTAAACAAAAGCATTTATCAACTAATAATTTGCAATAAACTGATGTAACTCCCAGCTGAGCCCCAAACTGTAATTGTCTTTACCATCTGCCTATTAAAATACCATTCTTCATCACCAAGCAGGAGCAGAAGGGAGAGAATCTCCAACAACTACATAACTTGCATGCTTATAAATAATCTGTGAGCATTTCACACATTCATTATGATTGCCAGGTTTTGTATACTTCATTTTCTCTTTCTGAGAAGCAAAGAAGTGCAGTAAAGTGGCAGAAAAGAAATTAATAAATATCGCCTGGTGCAAGAAAAAATTATGTAAATTCATCATACTCTGCAGTTTCCTAATTTTTTTCTCTTTTTGCTACTCCATAGGAATATCATGATGGAAGCCCCCTCAAGCACAACTTTACAGATTAAACTCTCAATTTCTTTTCAACTTGTCAGTTTTCATTACCTTTCTTTCTTATGTATTCAGTTCTTACAGCTGCTTCAATGGGAAGCCAGCTAAAGCATACTGGCTCCCCAGGGGGAGTCTGCCAGGGTCTGAGGCATTCTGCAGGCTCCCTGGACTTCTACAGGTCGCCCTTAAGAGCATTTTGCCTATCTTGTTGAGAGGATGTCTGAAAATTAAGTGAATTTACATGCTTTTATTTTCTAACTACTGACAGCCTTAGTCCTGAGAAAGGAGGTAGTGTTTAGACAAAGTTCAAAATTAACAAATACAGATGCTCTAAAGCTGATACACCCCAAGGGAAGAATGACTTTGTTAAATGTCTAAAATATTCAGGTATGAGGGGAGAAAACAGAACTGATACTGTGCAGAGAATGGCAGCCCCTCAAGATGTGTCTGCATGAAAAATTGAATTTAACAGAGAATTGCACTATGATTTAGTGCAACGCACTTGACCAAATATTTCTGCAATCTGCATTCTCAGCCACTCACTGGTCTGAATGGAAGGCTGTGACCAGAGACCGATGACCAGCTTACCTCTTCAGAAATAACTGTACAAAATGCACAGATGTTTAAATGCAACTTGGTTCCTCACTGACTCTCCAGATTCAGACCCAAATGATCTACTTAGCTGAAGTGAGGCTTTTTATGGGTATGAAAAACATGTCATCACTGGGATGAAGCTGGGCATATAAAAGCAAAAAGAGGAAGGTTCCTCCTGCTAATTGCATTGAAATGCAAGAAATTAAAGGACAGTCCTGTTACCCATGCTCACAGAAGCAGTCTCATTTCCCTCACTGATAATCTTTGCCTACCTTGTAAAACCTTTGTCTGACCCAGTGTTACCACTAGTGCTGCCTTCATCACCCCACTCCCAAGAACTGCAAAAAGAAATCAAACCACCTTTGGGTTTGATTGGGACCTATGGACTCTGTAGTTAAGATACATTCCACTCAAGACAATTATGCTTGTAAACTAAGGTAATTTTACATGTAAATAAATACATGTACTTGTGAATATGCTGGCTGAACCAGGACTTCATACCTCAGTTTCTATTCACAGTACTGGGACAGAACCCAAATGAGGTGAAACAGAGGGAAAAGTGAAAAACAGTGTGTATACGAAATTTCTTTTTTAATTTTGTAAAGCAAATTTTTTGTTGAACACTAAAACATAGTGATGAAAACCACCTTTCAAACCTCTGTTGTTTGAACTCATCATATAAACTATATCATCATAGAATGGCTTGGGTTGGAAGGGACCTTAAAGATCATCTAGTTCCAATCCCCCTGCCATAGACCAGAATGCTCAGAGTCCCATCCAGCCTGGCCTTGAGTGTTTCCAGGGATGGGGCATCCACAAAGTGTCGGGGCAGCATGTGCCAATGCCTCACTACCTCACAGTGAAAAATTACAAACATTAAGTAACTCGGTCAGCTGAGATCACTAGCATGATAATACTGCGCTAAGCTATAAAGTTAGAAGAGTGACCATTTCAAAAAGACTTGTGTAACACTTATTTTTTCTAAAACGGTAGGGAGAAAAGGGAAAATATTGGAAATCACTAAGCTGGAGTTAAAAATTTCTTTTGGTTACCGCGCAAAGAGACGAAGTCGTGCGGATTCTCCAGGAGCTCCCGGCAGCGGCGCTCGGCGCGGCCCGCAGGGGTCGCTGTGGCGCC
>NW_005054353.1:3653863-3688680 GCF_000277835.1 Geospiza fortis | reverse complement strand
CCCCCTGCCGCTCCCGTGGCGGAGATGGCTCCCCTCACGGGCGGGCGCACCGACGGTACCGCAGGTGATATTTTAAATAAACTGCAGGATTGAGGCGCAAAGAGAACAATATCGATTACAATGCTGTCGGCTCACTTCAGGAGCTGTTTAGGGACTACCTCCCTTCTCCCGGGCACCATCCCTCCCTGCTCCGGAAATACCCCAGCGGGGCACTGCCCTGCGCCCCCACCCCGCCGCTGGGCTCCCTGTGCCCCGCCACTCCCACCAAAACTTTGGGGACAAGGAACGCAGGCTGTGATGGCACCTCCGCACGAAGGCGGCTGTTGTCCGGAAAGCTGCTGGGCAGGCTCCTGTGGATGCCGAAGCCCTCGGCAGGGTCAGATTTTGAGCACGCCGAAGCTGTGACACCGCAGTATCGGACTGTGTCACCCCCTCCTCTGGCCTGGCACCCCGGATCTGCAGCCAGAGGGCAAAGGCAGCACAGGGCGCTGTCTCTGCCCCTGCCTGTAAGGTGTTCATGGAAATCACCTGTGCTCACCTACAACCACACAGGTCCTTATTTCTACCTAAATCATTCCCCTGCAAAACTGGAGAGTGAAAAGATGCAGCCAGGGCTGGAAACTATCCAACATCAGCCGCTTCATAATATTTCTGTTGCTGAGCAAAAACAGCATTCCAGGGTGCGTGACTCCCATGGAAACACGTGGGAATCCTGATGTTAAAAGTTTGTGGAAACCTTTGAACACTTATCTCTGTCTCATGAGAGTAATGAAGAAATTTGATGTCAAGCATGCAGTGATCCCTGAAGAACTATCTGGCTTTTGGAGGAGAAGGGATTACACACCGAGGTGAAATTCTGCTAGCCCTGTAGTGCTGGCATGAACCCCTGTGTCCTGGCTGGCCCCTTAGAACTGCACGAAATCTTAAGAGGAATGGTATGAGGCTACTCTTAAGTAAAGGGGTCACAGAGATTAAAGAAAAGTTCTATTAAATGTTTGGGATGCTCCTGGGAATAGAAATTTTTACGAAGCAGAATGAAAGAACTGGCAGCTATTACCTATCAAGCCTCCGCGTCTGCTTGGAAATCTACCCTGCTGATAAGGCTGTTCTCATGGCCACCCCTCCCCACTCCCCCATGAACCCATCGCTGCACTTCTCTGGCCAGTCCTATTGGACACTAAATGTTATCTACTACCTCTCTTCCTTTTTAACCAGGACAAAGGATAATGAACAACTTGGAATCTCTCTGGGGTATGGGAACGGAATGCAATCTGGCACCATGGAAAAATGCAGTTCATCATTGCCTAACCTACGTATGACTGAGACCCAAACACAGTCTCTTGAACGCTAGCCAGTTTACAAGCAGTGAACCTCACAATATCCACAACCTGCTGGAGATGCTTCACTGTCTCATATCTTTTTGTTTTGCTAAAAGTTAGCACTCACATGGACAGCCATCTGCATCTATAACTCAGAATCACTAAAATGCTCCATTACTCTCTCCTTAATGTGTTTCTTCTTGGTTCTGAGCAGATGATCCTATACTATCCTATCTCAAAAAATGTGTTCTCATACTTCTTTATTAAGACACTGGAAAAATCAATGCTCTCTATGCCCTGAAAGTGGAAACAGGATTTAGTGTCTATCTTCATAATGGAAAATATTGCCCATGTGTAGGAGAGACAGTTTAGACCCATTTCCCCAGTCCATGGAAATACTGCTTGATATAACAATATAAAAAATGCCTTTCAGTGCAGCTTCTTATTCTGTATTTAAGTCTTTTTTAGCTAGGGGTTTCTCAGTTGGTAACTTCTTCCTGTTTAATTCTCTTTTCTCATTTTCTTTCCCATCTACTTGCAGCCCTGTACTCCACCCCAGACTCTCAGTTTTCATTAAATACAAACTGATAAAATAGTAACTGATAATTGTCAATCTATAAGCCAGTCGGGTAACATATACACATGTGCAACTATCTGACTTACTGGCCATTACAAGAATTCTCTCAAGCCTTTACTGTGATCAGTCTGCTGGGATGATATTCCCCTTAAAAAAAAAAGTTATTTTTAAAATTGGAGACTTTGTTATACAGGTACACTGCAGCTGGTCCAAGCACATTACTTAATGGCACTACCAAAGATGTGCAAACTGCGTCTGAGATTCTGTGCCTTGCATCCTTCAGTTATCAATTCAGGATAGTTCTACACAAGTCATCTCTCTGAATCTGAATTAACATTTTCTCTCACTGCTCATTTACCTGTTCATGGTACTATTAGCTGAATTAACAGCACAGACAGGTGAAGAGTGGATAATGCTGGAGAAATGGAAATAGCTGTAGCTGTAACTATTTTCTTTTTAAAGCTTCATCTGGCTGGTTTTGACAGGTCATTCAAGACTATTCAGTTTCTTGGTCTGAAGTCCCCTGTGTATAACTGCATGCCTTTTAAATATTACTCAGATATCTAATCTATATCTAATAAATAGATCCAGCTGCCTGGAAATTGAAGTGATATATAAGACAATCAAGATAATATATTTGAGTGCAAATTTAAAGAAAAGAGTTGACAGTACCACAAAGAAGCTGCAGCATGAACAGACTATTGCCTAAGTCTTTGCAGAAGAAAAAGATATAAAATGAACAAACACCAACTTCTTGGGGAAAGCAAACACAGCATTTTGAGGGGAAGACAAAAGAGACTAGAAAAGAAAAGTATGGAAGATTTAACAGGTAAGAAAGAGAGGCTTAAATATACTATATGATAATAAAAAGATCAACTGAGGATTTAAAAGGGCATAGCTGGGCATATTTTAAGTGAGCTAAATTATCCCTCAATAGACTTTTTCAGATGCTAAAAAGGAGAATTTGAGAAGAATTCCAGGCAGCATTCACTGGGCAAAAATTAAGAAATCTACTCCTGGTCTTGCTCTGACTTCTGATGTCCAATCACTCACCTATCTGGGAGAGTTTCAGGTGTGTCCACTGATGGGCATATGTGCACCTGCAGAGCAGCTCTCAGCTGTCCTGCTACAGGCAATGGCAAAGAGCTGCTCCGAGAGGGCTCTCAAAGCACACTTGTAAAAGCTAATTAATATAAAGAATATGAAAGCTATTACCTGAAAAAAAACCAAGTCTCTTTCTGTATTCTTTCATTATTAATTATTATTAATAATTAAATAACCTTGGTTTACATATTCAAGGCACCTCCACACAGGTTCCTGCCCCAAGGAGTTTGCCATGGAAAGGTCAGATTTCAAGAACCTTTATTTATAATAACAAGTGCTTAATCTGCAAGTGGCCATCAACTATTTACATAAATAACCCCGTTTTGTGTCAGTCTTATGTGTAGACTTTGGCCTCCAAACTGACAGGAGATGACAGAGAAAAAACAGGAGACAAATTACAGAAATGACCTGGGTAATGGCAATGAAAATGGATAAACAGCTATGTGTGGGGTAGATTAAGCAATATGCCTGCTAGTGGGTGCAGATCCCATTAATTCCTTTGTGAGTACATGTACAATCCTTAGCTACACCACATTTACTTTTTAGTGGATTGATCTGTGTATCTGAAAGAGCAATGTCCAGAAATAGGCTAAGGTAGTGGATAATTCCTGGAGGCCAGCTGAAAGGTACGAGGTTTGATGAGGGATTTGAAGGAGGAGCTGCAAATACTCTCATCCGCATAATTGTCTACTTTTTCCCCAATGTAAATCATTATATTTCTTGCCCCAATTTTTTATCAAAATCACTTCCAACTTATTTCAGTCTGTCACAATAATATTTTCATATGAGGAGTGTTGTAACCTAATTCCTTCATTTGAATAATACATTCATTTTTAATTACTGCAACTTGATCTCAGATTATTCAAATAACTGTTTCATTTTTTATGCTTACCCTGACCCCAGTGTATTTATAGGCTTTTATCCTTACCTGATACCAGTGTAATGTAATTATAGATTGTATTTTAATCATCTACTATATCCTAGTGAGTTTGTTTAAATCACTCCAATCCAGAGTCTTTTATTTCTATGCCTTTTAAAATTCTACAATGGCATTCTCATTGCATAAAAGCAATATTTTTGTAGTTTACTACAATGAATGAACATTTTGCATGCATTGCTGGCCATGTTTCTAATTTAAATTTTAAAAAGTTGCTATAGAGAACTCTATGTAAAATGAAATCCTGACTTGTAAACAGGCATGGGACAGCTCATCACATGAAATCTTTGTTCATTGCTCCTATTTGGTCTCTAACATAAGTTTACAAGAAATGCAGCAGAAAAAGAAATCAAATTCTTTATTCTACCAAAAATAAAAGTATACCTTGAACTAAGAATTGACAAATATTTATCTTTTCTGCTCACAGGGACCAAATGTTTCCAAGTTATTTTACCTGTATTATAAAGAATTCCACATTGTATCCAGAAGTTAAATAGTTCAGGTGGGCCACATCATCACTAGTCCTGGCCACATTTTGATTCCTAGGGCTACCAGTTCTCTTTAAGAAAGTTTTAACTCTTGGAAGCTTTTCGTATTCTGAGGTTATTCAGTTTTGTGTAGTAATAATTTAAAAAGCAATAATTATTATGTTTCTTTACCACTCCTTAGTGCTGATTGAGGAGTTCCCCTTTCCCTATCTTTTGTGTTGCTTCAAGATTCAAGTGTGGAACAGGGTCAGAAATCAGACAGGTGAAGCTACTCACGTTTGCACATCTGCCTAAGAACCAGTACCTTTCTGGCTGTTGAATCGATTTGTACTGAGATAATTGCCACTGCTCTAGTCAAACTATGCCCTTTTTTTGAGCAGCCTTTTTTTTCTGTGATGACATCTAGCAG
This sequence comes from Geospiza fortis, assembly GCF_000277835.1. NCBI lineage: Eukaryota > Metazoa > Chordata > Aves > Passeriformes > Thraupidae > Geospiza > Geospiza fortis. The sequence continues at coordinate 3,683,846 of NW_005054353.1, read as the reverse complement.
CAGACCTTAGAGTGTCCTTACAACATGCTCAGTTGCAGTGTATGCATTTTCCTACAGAGTGATGTAATGCCCAAAGATAATTCTGAATTAAACACTCATCCCAGCAGTGTGGTGCAACAATCGTTACTGTTCCCAAAGTTGAGTCTGTGTCTAAAGTAGATTGCATAGGTGGAAAAATAGTCAAAAGAACAAAAAAAAATCATCAAAGTTATTAATAAATCCCATGTTTCGTGGCCACTTACTGCCATGTCATGTTAGGGAAAGGGGACAAAAATGTGTGCTGCTAAAACTACTGCAATTTGTGTTTTCCACATCCTTCTTTCTCAAATGTGTAACTAATTTTTGACTTAAAGTACCTTTATCTTCTGTTTCTTTCTATTCTCCATGTGTGTCCATCCCCTGTTGTTTCCTTTATGAAATGTCACTTTTAAATCTGATCCCTCCTAGTTTCTAGGAAATAAGGGTCTAAAAGGCATTGAAACATGATCCAGACTGATGTCTGTTGAAAGCACAGGTAAGAAACAGGCGTTAGCTACTTAAAAGTATAAATAAAGTGTCATTTTTGACTCCTACCTCCTTTAACAGATTATCTCTTCTCCATAAGACTTAAGAACTGTCCAATGTGTCACTTGTGACAAAAGAATTGTGACTAGTGCCTTGAATCTAATGAACAGAAACACTGTCCCATAATAGTAAAAAAAAAAAAAAAAAGAAAGAAAAGTAAATAAGAACAGGGAATATGGGTTTATTGAATATAATCAGTGAGTAAAATGAATTACTCTGCTTTTCCAAGATCCAGGCAGAGAAGCACATTTCCCTCTGGGATTTTTTTCTACCATTTGGTCTAATATTCATTTTGCCTATAATAATACAAGCTTCATTAAAGTAGTAAAACAGCAATTGTCTCCTTGAGATCAAAGGACATCTGTTAAATAAAAGCAGACGGATCTCTAGAATGAAATAGTAGGAAAAGTTTGAACTAAATTTTATGGTGAATCAAAATGTAAATTGTAATTTCACAAGGAAGAGACAGAGCACAAAATTAACTTTGTAAAGACATGGAAAGTGGATATGTTGATCTTAGAAATGCCACTGATAGATAAGTATTTATTATCTGTTCACATTTTTAGCTATAACACTTAATGATGAGAAATTATGCTCGAATAAGCACACTGGTCTTAAACAATTACCATTAAACAAGAAACATTGCTTATCAGATAAATTATCTGACTGGCCTAGCTTCTATTTAACTGCTCTTTTATTTGAAAAAAAAAAGCAGAAAAATCCATCTGTCATCAACATCCATCTTGCAAATCTTGTGACAAAATAGTCCCTTTTAAAAAATTAATCAAATAATACCTAACAATATTTCTAAAGCTATATTTCACTGTTTAAGATATGGTACTGGAAAAATGGAATTGAATCTCTTGTCTCTTGAATGTCTTGTCTCTCTAGTTTCAGCATTGGTTTCTCTGGATGCCTCAATGTAATTAGTGCACCTCCATTTAACCATAGTGTGTTACAGAGCTTGTCAGTGAAGAAAATACTTAAGAGAGACAGACATGCTAAAAATCAAGGCTTTTTTTATGCACATGTTCTAACATCCCCCTCACATTCCTTAGAGAAAAATGGTGGCAAAAGTAGCAATGGGAATGTATACCCTTGCAGGTTTTATCTCCTTCTGCAAAAGGCACAGGGTAGAGTCATGAAGTTCAATTTCAATTTGCCACTGCAAAAGTAACCCAATCTCCTAACTTATTTCAATCCTCTTATTGAGCTGTGTCCTTATAATAATAACAAGAAAAATAGAAATTATTCTGAGGAAGAAAAACTCAAAAGAAATAAAATCCCCCTGAACATAACTTACTTCTAGTCTTTTGACAGGCATGTGTTTATAATAATTAGGAAAATATTTTTGGACTACTTTCGCTCAATTTTTACACAATTTGCAAATGACACATCTTAAATCTGTTCAGCAGTCACAGGTCATGGGTCTGCAATAGTAGCTTAAAAAGGACAGTAATGGTTGGGTTACCTGGTGGCTCTGCACACCTGCCAGAGAGTGAGAACTTAGGGGAACAATCTGCTAACCTCAATCAGCATAACACATAGACTCCACAACTGTAATTTATAGCTTAATGCATCCACAAAGCATTGTGAAGTGCATTGATGACTTTGAATCAGAAAGGTTAAATCGTAATTACTACTGCCTCATCAAAAAACCTGCATTTGATTGCCCACTAGACCAGTCAAATAAATGCCTGGTATTGCTATACCATGATAAACCAATATAAATAATGGATAGACATCTGTAGGCAAGATTACATGTTTTGATTTCAAATGGAAAATTAATGACAAAGTCCCATTTTGAAACTCTGTGAATTCTACCTAGTTGGAGCCTTTGATACCCTTTCTTCTGTATTTAAAATGCAAAACACAAGCACAAAAAAGTGAAGAAATGAAAGAAATCAATGTCGATGTCTTAGCAGCAACTTGGGAAAAAATATATGTCAAAGAAAAAAAATTAAATCAATCCCTAATTATAAAGGAAATAAAATATCACTAAATATAAGCAGATATATTTAAAAGAAATTCTAGTTTAAAAATTTGACATGCTATGATTTTGTTTATGCATGACAGTGATTTTTCTCAAAGGGAAAACATATGAATATTAGACGCCTTTTTGGACACTCATGGTTCATATTTTCCCCTAGCACATTTAAGAATGGGTAAAACAATCTTTTCACAGCATACTAATTTTGGTTTAAACCAGTTAAAATATTTCTGCTGTCATTACAGTGTCTGCTATTTTAAAATGATGTATTAATTATGAAATGTGTGGCAGTTGTGCACTGTGGTGAAAGACAGGTACAGTGTAACATACCCTGTGACAACAGGAGTCTCTGTTAGGAGATGGGCAATTCAGCTTTCATAAGCCCGTGCTTGGTCTATGATTCAGCTCCTTTCAGCAGATTTTTGAACTGTCTGTGGTGCAGTGAGATCTATGCAGGCCAGCTAAAATGTCATTTGAAAAAGAACAACTATTTACTAGGAAATACACCCGAAACACTAAATTGTGCCATTGGATGGGCAGTAGAAGTTAATGATTTGCTTGGTGATTGAATCTTACTAGAGTGGAGTGAGTGATCCAGAAGCAATGGCCTTTACTTCCATTTTACCAAGACCTTAAATTACATAGTCCTCAACTCCCCACTTTGTAGTTAACACATCCCTTGACTTTAGTGAAACAGCATTTGTTTCAACCCATAGCAATAGGTTCAGATGATTGGTGCAGAATGCCACTCAAACGTTCTTGGATAGGAATTTCATGCCTAATAATCAAACTTGATACACATACTGGTTCTTTGGCATGTCTATCATCATGGCCATCTGTTAGGTGGAATTGTGCCTGCTAAAAAGGAGATATGCCAGTTTTAACATGATATAGGTGCCATCAAAATGCAAGTGATGAAGGAAAGACTCTAAAATATGGCAGTGATCAATCTTCTGCAGAAAGATGCTCTGGGTAACAACCCAACTGTTAGGAATATTGCATTGATATATATGATAATTAAAACCTTTGGTTGGCTTTTTGATCTCTAGGCACCCTGTCTGGGTGCCTGTATTCACTGCAGCATTATTGTTTGGTGTTTTGCACTTGCTGAAGGAAACATGCATTTTTCTCATTTACTATCACAGCCTAATCACCATTAACAGCCTAATTTGAAGGTCAAATGACAGATGAAAATTGTCTTTTTACATTTTCTTTTTAATATATGAAGTGATTTTTAAGAATTAATACTTACAAGAATTAAACACAATCCTGCTTATTATCATTCCTCAAAAATATTTTTAAGGGTCTCCTTTACTAATGGTTCTAGTAAAACAGAACTCAGAGGCACTCCTGCTGTCTGATACTCTTCATAGGAAAACGACTTCTCTTTATAGTCTTTGTGCTACTCTTTAGAAAGATAAAAAATACCCTGGTGCAACAGTGGGGGGGGTCTGTTTAGCTCAGACTTTATCTAGAGTGGCAACAGGCAATGTTATTTAGTAAAAATATGAGAACTTGGCCTCCTTCTGCAGTTCATTCCCCTAGGAGTTCCCAAGCATGTACATGGATTAGGAACATTAGTGGATACATCCTCTTAGTACCATTTACTGATCTGTTGTCCATAAATTTGTCCAATCTCTCTCTGAACCTGCTGATACTGTCTGCTTTCACAGGCTCCTGTGGCATCAAGTTCACAGAGTTAACTCGCTGCCGTGATAATCTGTTTTAAATTGTTCTTCTCCCAGTTTCCTGTAGCACTGCAGGATTTGAGGAATAACAGTTCTTCATGTAAGCCTGTATCAAATTTCCCCCTCAGCTTTCTCTTCACCAGATGGAGAAGTCTCAGGCTTTTTTGTCTATTGTCATAAGATAGCTGCTCCCTTGATCACTCCAGCTGCCCTTCCTCAGCTGTGATCAGAGTTGCATGCACTACTCAAGATCTGGGTGCACTGAGGTTTCATATATGGCAAACTGACAGCCTCTGTCTTGTTCTAAAATCTGTATAGGCTTTTGTGATCTCTAGCAAAAGATCTTTAGATGTGTTTAAATTAGAAATCTAGTCTCACACAATTGAATGGTTGCCTTTGGGGCTCAGATAAAGCTGTGTAGTGTCACTGAAATAGAGCTGTTTGGTACTTCTAGCTTTTACAGTGTACAAAGGGACATAGCATGTCACACCTGGGATAACATAACTATGCATTAAGCCATATAATCATAATAATGGTAAAAGGCTTCACAATGTGAGCATACAGCTAATTTATAATATTAGATGGTTTTGATACATATAGCCTCAGACACACTTAGAACTTTTCAGTTAACCACATACCCAATGCACATTTTCAGTACTTGAGAAGCTACTTGAAAATGCTCAGCTAATTTCTAGGTGGTCATAGAAGACTGGAGAATGACCATTTAATATTGTTTTGCTCACCAAAGTTTTCTACAAGAAATTCTCCACACAATTTCCATTTGAACAATCTGCTAGTCCACTAGCAGAATTTCTGTGCGAATCAAAATAAATCTCTGAGAATGCTTTCGACTGCATTAAGTGTTATCCCTTCTGAAGGCCTGAACCTGTAGCCAAGAGAGTTGTAAGAAACCTCTGGTCCTAATTTGTTTCTTAATCAGGTGCCAGCTCCTGCTGATACATCTGCTCATTCTTTTTCAGCTCCCTGAGTTACTGGATAGAGGATCTCTTTCAACAGGTGAGCCCCTTTCAGCCAGTGTAGCAGCTGGGGCACATGCGTGTGGATTAATGGCACCTGAAACATGCCACTGTCAATATCACAGATGATTGTTCTTCTCCCAGCTTGGCTTTCCAAGATGATACCACCGTGCCAGTGCTCAGAGGTGGAGACCTGCTGTCTCTTCTGTTTTGCTTGGCTACAACTTTGAAGAAGGCAAGAATATATTACCAAAAAAATTATCTTCTCTTTTGTGCATGACACTATCCTTGGGAAGATGTTTGAGTTTCAAGGTTAATAGCTTATTGCTAAATGCAGGTTTAGTGTATTAGATAAAGCTGAAGCAAGTACAGGTGTTTGTATTAGACATTTTGGAGATAAGTCTTTCAGCATGGTTTTCACCACTACTCTGGACTGGTAAAAACAACAAGTGTCTGGCATACTCCCTAAAACTTGTTTCATAGAAACAATCAATCAAAGTATAAAAATTGTATGATACATTTTCAATATCTTCACCTGTGGCCAATATGCAAATGCGGAACATAGCATGAACATATTTATTCTTCCTTTTCATACCTGTAAAATTCCAACTGTACGTACCATATTTAGTGCAGGATGACACATAGAAACTCCTTTTCTGACTAAATGAATCTATCTGAGACTGTGAATTTGCAAGGAAAGACAGTATTTATTGGTGCCCAAACCTTTTGCAAATATTCAAATTCCTAGGGAGAAAAAAAAAAGATACATACTGCCTGTAGGCATGGGAAAAGCAACTAAATCTTGTTGTCAAAAAGCACATTAAAAATGGGAAAATGCACTTTTTTATTAAAAAACATAAATATCAACAGCCAATAAAGTTTTCTTTGTCAAATTACCGTTATTCAAGGAATTATTGATGAAACTTTAATTGTGGTCTATGTAACCATAACAGAGGCTTACATTTGCACAGCTTCAGAAAGAAAAACCACATGAAAAAGTCTTCTCTCACCTATGTGTGAATATCATGGCATCGAGTCAAAATGACTGTCCACTGGAACTAACACACCATAGAAATGAGTGTGAAAGATACCTGGGTGGACTGTCAGAGGCCTGAAGGAAAGGCATTGGTGTTCATAATGGTGATTTTCTGTGTTTACTGTGTCCAAACTAAGTTCAGATTTTACCCTAAAAATCAAATGACATCAGCATTAAGAGATATTTATCTTTAAGTGTGAAAAATATATCAAGCTGAGCAGCAGGAGACAGCAGGAAAAGAAGAGCAAGGTGGATTTTTATTTTTCGGTGCTGATTCAGGGTTTGTCTTGCTGAATGCCATATTACAGGCTGTTAAAGGTAGACCCATTACTCAGAACTGATGAAAATCAAGTCTGCAAAATAGATCACAACTGCTCTTTTATTGTAAAAAAAAATGTAATATATAAAATATCCATTAATTTTACCCAGAAAATAGAAAATGTTAAATTGCACAATAAAAGATTTGACCACTACATTACATTTTCAGTCATAAATGCAACTTTGATAGCCTTCATTTTTTGTAGGATGGGATTCCTGTTTTTATTAGAGTTGGCAGCAGAGTAAACTTGGAAAATGTAATGGAAGAGTGTGTGATTAATTTTGAATGTATTAAAAATCCATATAGATGTGTTTAAATTTATATGTGGGTAATGCATACATTTTTCATTTATATACACACATGTACACACACAGGCATACACAGCTCCCAAAACTCAGGAAAGCCAGAAAAGGAAATAAAAGTGATAGTAACCTTTAACAGAAAGGGTATAACCCTAAGCTACCAATCATTCTACTCTGAACTGTATCAGCATGAAATAGAACACAATAAGCTGCCAAGTGCATTAACTATGGACTTTAGATTGGAATTTGGAGAGGGGGAGAGCAGAAAGCTCACTGTGGTATAATTAATAAAAAGAATGAAAGAGATTATAAACTCAGTTTTCAAATAACAAGGGCCATTCAATGTTTATTTACGTGGCTGTAGTGGATCTGTACTTCATATTCATATTCATATTCATATTCATATAAACAAGTAATAATGTAATTTTCTTGTTGGAGGTCTGCTACATAGTCTGAGTATCAGATGGACTCATTTCAAACTTGAAAATACAATCTCGTTTCATACACTTGGTGCTTACTTGGTTTGATGTTACTAGCTTTGTTTAAATATCAATTGTACAAGTTGCAATGTAACAAAATACATATAGCTGGAGCCAGGTCTTCATAGCAGCTCCCATTGTTCTGCATGAAAAATGCATTGACTATAGTATTGCGAGAGTAAATGTGCTGTATGCTGAAAAATTCTGTCACTTTCTATTAGCTGTAAATTATCGACTAGTATAAACCCTAATTTCATTTGTCACATTCTGTTGCATTGCTGCTCTTCCTTGTTCCCATTCTGTCATTCTGGCAGGCCCACTCTGCCCCAGGTATCACGGCATCGCCATCTGCACCCGACATCTGTCTCTCTATTGATCACACGGGTTTAGCACTTGATCAAACAGAGCACGACAGAATACATCTCTTTTTGCAGTACTGCCAATGCCAACTGCTGCATGAAATCTATTACAAAAGCATTCTTCTACCTAGTTTCTGAAACTGCAAAAAACTGTTTCTCTTCTTTTAGAAGATTCTTAGGTTGATTTTTTTTCTTTAACTTTCTGTCATTTTTTTGTAGAGAAAGGAAAAAGCATAGGTTCCCAAAACCAAGAAATGAAACATTTTTAACCCTGAGTAGGCAAACTATTGTAAAGAAAGGAAAAAGCAATAGGCTCCCAAAAACAAGGAATGAAGCATTTTTATCCCAGAGTATCTAAATTAAGAAACTTAAATTATTAATAATGAAATAAATTATTACATTGATTCCCATTTTTTTGTTAAACATAAATTTTAATTTTGCTGTAAAATGATGGTATAAAATAGACTTCAAAGACTCAAACATGGTGTCTGGAGAGCCTTAGATGTCTCCAATTTAGATGGTTGACTCCAGCAAGTGACTTCGGGACCTAAGAAAGGTTCATAACAAACCATTGCTCAATCAGTGAGAAAAAAAATAGTGCATCTGAAGACTGATCGGGCATGCTCACCTGGAGAACAGATAACAGGAAATTCTTGGTGCCAAAGTATGTCTGAAATCACATTTTTTTCCATAAATGAAATACCTATAACCAGGTCTGGACACCAGATGCCTCCATTCTTTTGTGAGCAAAAGCAAGGAACACTTTCTCAGTGCGACTACTTGAATAAGCAGCATTGGTGCTTTAGAACACTGAGAAGGTGCACACTATGTTTTGCACAGGTATTCTGTTAGAGTGATATGGGAACACAGAGTAGTTCAAGAGGGTCACCTTGGAGGCTTCAATACAGCCACACTTAGAGAAGCTGAACATTTCACTTCTTTCAGGGGATGAAGAGCAAAAAAAACCCCTCCAGTAGCAAGATCACAATACTCTTCCCTAAAATCATCTGTGACCAATTCTGACACCAAAGTGAAATAAAATTGCCTTGAACTTCATGAAATTAAGCTTTTTTAACAGTAAAATAATCAACATTGGCATAGGTGATGCTATGAATTGATTGTCTTGGGACAAAGCTCTGTCCAGGTATTGTGCAGTTGATAAGCTGCAATGCAATTCTACATCCTTACAGAATAATTAGGAAATATTTCTAAGAAAAATAGTGAAATTCTAAAGCTGTATCTACTTCCCAAGGCCTTAGATATGCTTATGGCACACAAGGTTTAATGATTTTAACTATGACATACCCATTGATTTTAGGAGAAGTTATTTTATAAGTTCTCAAATTCTGAAGTTGAGAGAAGTGCTTCTGGCCATAACAAATGGGACATATAAGGCTAAGAAATTAAAATATGGACTAGCAGCAGTCATTACGACAATATATTTGCTTCTCAAACACAGCATAAGGGATTAACAGAACCCAGAAATTTTATGATAAAGTCTTCATGCTTTCCACAGGTGGATACCATATTCCTGTCAATCATAATGTATTTTAAATTCACTGGATAAATAAAAAAATATGCACTTTCTGGAAACAAATGGTGCCTTTGTATTTATGAGCTATTCAATAACCCAACAGCCACGTGGTGTTTCCTTATTTATGCTACCTTGTCAAATTATGCTGAACAAAATTTGTTGTTAAAAGCAATCAGACTAAATGCACCCCGACCAAAATCATGAACGTTAAAAGACTATTTTCCTTGTTTCAACTGACAGTATTAGTTACAACACAGGAATTAGACTGGGATCTAGCAATGTATTATTCATTAGATTTTTTTGTAGCCAAATACATTAGAGTATATAGTTATACCAACAAATTAATATTTTAGAGCTAATTGAAATTGTTCTTCCTATAAAGATTAAGCTTCTTCCCACCCTACACACTTCAGTCATTAAAATAACACTTTTAATGCCTTGTCTAAATGATGTCTCACATTAATGCAAAGCTATATTAAAGCACTCAAATGACCAGTTCTTTTGTAATGCATTCTATATGATCAGACACTGGGTCAAATCTGGGCAGTGTGTATGAAGTGGTATCAAGTGGAAGCTAATTAAAATATATTCTCTATAGAACTTTACAGAAAAAAGAGAACAGTAATCATCAGAAGGTAGAGTCTGAAAATGGCATTTCTGAAAGGCTTGCAATGTGATTTATTCTATTTGCATGAGGATACTTTTTGGAATAAAGGCTTAAGAATATGGCAAGAATACTTCAATTACAAGGTACCTTATTTTATTCCTAACAATCTCAGTGATAACCTCTTTCTGGTTTCCCTCTTTTCTTACTCAAATCCATGAAATACAGTATATTAATTTTTTTTAAACTAATTTCTTTAATCCAAGGTTTAAAACAGGAAAGTTGATTCTTCTTAAAATAACTTAACTGGTGTTTTCCCTATTGTACTTTTACTGATTCAGAGAAGGGGGAAATTAATATGGCAAAGATTGTCTTCATATCTCCACATTACCCAAGAGGAAAGACTTTCATGAGAGGCTGCCATTTCGTGCCTAAATGTAGGTAGATGTGTAGGAAGTGGGGGAGAGGCTTTAGTCAGGCTTGCAGAGTTAGCAAAGAGCAATTAGACTGCATGTGTTCAAGCTTTGGTCATTTTGTCAGATAAGGCATCAATCCCCCTTATCCACTGACTTATCTCTTTAAAAAAAATAAAATATGAATTTCAGGGATGTGGGTGTTAAGAAGATGGATGAAGCATTTTCTAGGGATAAGATGTGGATCTTTTGTCTGATCTACTGCAGTAATTCTAACAGAATAATAATAATAATACTAAAAAAACCAGAATTAACTTCTTAGTTCCATCCAATGTGCTGAATTTGCTATCTCTATATAAAATACAATGATACAAGCATAAATATTGATTTTTCTTTTTCTTCAAAAATTTTTTATTGTACTAACTGCTTATCTGTAGAATAACCTTTGCTTTCTTATAAGTCTGGTTGTGACAGACCTCTCTGTTCACAGTACATAGCAGAGTAATGGTAAGTGTGCATTTTTCAGAAGGCCTGTGGGATGCTTTCTTTTCCCACTTAGCTCTTCTCTTATTATTTGGGTGATTATTTGGATGCGTGCCAAATTACATTTCTTGTAAAAATGGGACTTTTCATTTGTGCTAACACTCCTATGCTACAACTCTGATGTATTATGCAGAAGATGTGCCTGCATTGCAGTAAACCACCCTAACTGAGGCAAAAACCCCCATGTTCCTTCTAATTTTTTGTCAGGGTGTTTGTTTTTTTTTCCTGACTACTGTAATGGAGAAAGTGGCATCTGTGTATTAGTAGGAGCCCTGGCAGGCTGAGCAGCCAGAACTGGAACAGATCAGGGTTTCACCTTTCAGTTCCTACATATACACCAGCTTCAGTGACTGTGCTGTAGACTTATGTCAAGAATGAAAATATAAAACTTGGTGTTTCTGGATTTCCATTTAGTTGGGAAAAAAAATTACTGAGAAAATGCCATTTGGCCGTATTAAAAATTGATAATGGATAAATGCAGTTGTTGTAGTTCACAACTTCCACCTTTTGCCTCTCAAGTCTCAGGGGAGGCTTCCTCCTCCCTTTCTCCTCAGCAGCACTGACCAGACCCTTACATGCCTGTTATAACATTCTTGAGACTGGCTACTCTACCACTGAGGGCGTAAATCATATCTTGGCCTTTGCTGGCTCCAAGAAGGGTCCTATTAGCTTAGAACAGAATATGATCCTAACATTGATGTGGGGAAAAATAAAATAAGTAAAATAAAATAAAACTGAAACAAAACCACCAAACCACGAGGCAGAAATTCATCAATCTCCTTTAGCAGATAAACAGCTCAGAGAATGTCTGAAGCAAGTATCTTTGATAACCCGGCAAACTACTCCCTTCTCTTAGGAATCTCAGATGCCACTGGAGCATAAGGTTCAAATGCTGGGAATCAGGTGAGGATGCAAGGAAGAGTTTTATGATATCTCTACCTACAGTGCAATCATGCTTTATCATCTCCCATGAGAATCCCACTCTGTTTTGAATATGCCAGTAAGTGATTCCTTTTCACCTGAGATCTAAAACACCGCAAGAAGTACTTAAAACATCAGGGCAAATAACAGGAGAAGTGAGAAGAGAGTAACAAAATAATAGAAGGGCATTTGCTTTGGTTTTGACATCTGAAGGAAGTGTTTTGGTTACCAAGTCTGGCATCCTGCCTACTGCATATCTTAGCATTTGCCCAGTAATTCTGGAAATGGCTTGTGCTTCACAAGTTGTGGTCACATTTTTCTTTTCTGAAAGTCTGTGGACTCCATTAAAAGAAACAAAGCAACAGACAATATATCACAATTAAACTGTTCCAAGGACTAATTAATCTCAGTGTCTAAAAAGTGCATTTATTTCCAATTTGAGCTCTTTTTGTTGTCCAGCCTTTGGATACTGCTCTGTCTTTTCTGGTACGTTAGAGAGCCATTAGAAAAAGAGAAGATAGCAGTAGATACAGGGATAAAACCAAATGCTATTTTGAAAATGCTAATATAAACTGGTAATCTTTGAAATTCAGATAAAAGGCTAGACTTTTTTAATGTACTCCAGTAAAAATATTTAAGTGTATTATTGTTTTCATTTCAAAATGATCCAATACAGCCCTCAGGAAGATTCTGTTTATATTGCAAGAACAACTTTAATCCTGTAAGAAAACTTCAGATTAGCAGAAGCATCAGAGACACGCTTAGGCTGTCTTTGACCAAGTGATGGGCTGAAAATTTCACATGGAGCCAGGACTGCAAAGATGCATTTGTTTCTTGCTGTTTTGTAAAGTACTTTTGTGAATTGCATGTTAGCTGTCATTGTCCCCTGAACTTCCAAGAGAAAAAGACATTTTACAATAATTACCTAAATTCATCAGTAAAACCCATTAAGTTAGACAGATTCAAAAGGTAGATGACCTTGTGAGATTCTGAATATATAGGAAAAATATAAAGGATCACATATTCTAACCAAGTTTATAGTAAACTTCTGTGAAAATACATGCTAACATAAATATGTATATAAACCCAGCAAGAATCGCTCATGCACTTTCTATGCACACACCTTTGCTGTCATTCAGACACTGCTGCAGTCCTTCCAAATATCAGAATTAATGAGTGAAAGGAAAGGAGACTGTCAATAACAGCACACAATTCAAAATTGAAAACTATATGGAAAATGCTGGGATTTGAGCTACTAATCTTCAGATTAACCCCTCTGGCTCACTTGGGAGATGGTTGTATGAAATACAAACAGCTATTACATCAGCTTTTACAAGTGTAGATGAAGCTCATGGTGGTCAAACTGAAAGCAACACACTTCAGAAACATGTAGGATTTTTTTTTTCCTGAGGATGCAGGACAGCAGATAAAATATCAGTGTTCTGTGCACAGCTTTAAAGATTAACAAATCTTGAGGTTTTTACATATCTTCAGATCATGGTATACAAGACAAGCTCTTTATTTTTTTGAGCATATCCTTCACTAAAAGAAATACCTATCTCTTTGGATTGCAATTATACATAAAAAAATGAAAATTACTGCACTTCAGAAACATGTAGGATATAACCTATACAAAGTGTTATGATCACTGTAATTACTGGTGGTCATAATTTATTGATATTTATTAAAATATTAACTGACCATTGCTTAACAGATACTACAAAAAACACAGGCTAGTTAGTCTTGAGATTTACAATTCTTGTATAAAAAGAAATTAGATAGTGTAATTTTTCTTCCTTTAAAATCCACTGTCTTTTAATTCCAAAAATTCAAGGTAGACTAGGTAATAAAAAATTTTCTGATTATTAATAAATTGCAAGTATTCTATCAATTTTAATGGATACATTTTACAGTCATTGGCTTTTATTATGGAATTTATATAATATGAAAAATTTTTAAATGCAATTACTTGTAGCTTCATTTGTGGATTAGATCATCACTGGAAAGATAAAATTACAGACTAAAATCTATTTTCAAATGCTTTGGAATAAATTTGAAGTAACTGAACAGCTTGAGTATATCTGAGCATAGAAAATCAAAGCAGTATATTAGTTCTACATATATGCAAAATGAAGGCTATAACTATTGTGATCCCACAAAACAGTACCTTGAAGAAACAGTGACAAATGCAGATACTCTCATAGCTTATCAGGCTGTTTCCCACCCCTTACATAAAGCAACTCTGTGTTGGCACACTCACTCCAAAGTGGTGCTGTTTGTGACCCTATCATCATGGTGACGAAGAAGATACCAAAAGTGGTTGCAAAAATGGGAATGTGCAGAGATTACTTCTGTAAAGCATGAGAAGAAAAGCAAGTGGAATATGTAGGAGTAAAATTTATATCCAAGAACAGAAAACATGATCTGTCCTGTGTCATTTAGAACAACAGAAAGATGGGATGGAAAATATCTTAAGTGAATTAAGGGAATACAGCTGGGACAAATTATATTTTTGTCAAGATAAAAAATTATTTTCCATTATTTCTTAAATATGGATGTAGTCTCGATATCTTTAGTAACATAATTAGTAATTTGATTTTTAAAAATCTACATTGTAGAAATTGGGTTTTTCTTACTTAACATACAACAATGTAATTATTATTTAGCATTAAGAATGGGGATTCCCAAAAAGATTAACTCAGAATTATTTATTAGAAACGTGGAGGTGGAGTATGAAAAAGAATTCTTGGGAACAGCATTTCAATAATTGATATTAGATTGAAAAAAACCCCAATGTCTTGAAAACAATGCTTATTTAGGAATTTGAGGAGAAATTGTGGAAATCAGATGATGAACACCCTACTTTCTGAACTCAGAGCTCCTTGGCCTTCAGCCCATTCCTAGGAACTTAATCTCATTATTTCTGACAAGAGGGATTTAAGCAAATGGACTTTCTTGAAAGGGTCCACACAGGTTCTGTAGCCTCAATACATGGGCCTGCTTGCTCCTGAGGTGAGTGGCTCTGGTGCCAACTTGTTCAGCAGCAGAGCACTCCAGCGTGATGGCCAGAGGCTTCCCAAGCTGGGAGAACTTCATGTGGAACACAAAGAGACGCCAGGAGCCCTCAGCTCACATCAGCTGTCAGGACCTGGCAGGCTCAGAAGCAATGGTGGCCAGGCCCCACACATGTAAAAGGAGCCCCTGGGGAGTGCTGGTGACCAGGAGCATTCCCAGCAGGGTGGACAGACAGGCTGGGGCAGTCAGCAGGATATGGTGTGGCAGTTTAGGCAGCAGCTGGCACAGAAGGGGTGCATGAAGGGCACTGAAATCCAGGCAGCTCCACCAGGGAGCAGCCGTGTCCCCCAGGCAGAAGCACCGAGAGAGAGAGAGCTCCGGTGGGGACACGCTGCCACCCTGGTGCCAGCTGGAGCTGTGCCCAGCTCTGATGCCAGAATGGATGGCAAGAGTGAGCAGCCTGGTGATGGTGCACCCACACACAGGAGCTCCTCTACCCACTGCCAGAGGCTGAGGAGTATCAGGGGGTGTGAAAGACAGACTGCTGGAATTGCACCTTGCCTTCCCTGGGAAGGGCCTGGCAGACTGACAGTTGGCATGATGTGGAGTAATCCCTGTCCCCTCACTGCATGGCTGAACACATGAGTTAAGGGGTTGGGGACAGTGGTGACAATGCTGCCTGATGCAGCAGGTGCATCTCTTCTGAGGCTGCTCCACCTCAAAGGGGGGCCCATAATAGGTAGGAGGCTCTGCAAGTGGAACTGGGCAATGATGAGGACAATGGTTCCTGCAGTGTGGAAATGTCCCAGAGGTTGTTACCTTATGACCCACGTCAAAACTGCTTCCATAAAGAAAGAATCACCATTCTTTCTTTATGTCACTGTCATAGGAGGCTCTGCCAAGGGGAACAGAAGAAACAGCCTGGACCTACTTCTTAGAGAAGTTTGTGCGTCCCTGCTCTGTGGGTTAAATATGAGAAAGGAAAACTTCCTATCCTGGAAAGGCCCTCAGGTTATCAGCCATTATGGATTTTTCAAATGGGCAGTGATGAAGCAGCAACAAGAATGCCAAGGACAATCAAGAGAGCCTTCAGGTCTTTGGGACAACTAGTTAAGGCATCAGGACCACAGTTGCAGGGAATGATGAAGGAAGAAATGGATAGAGCCAGGAGAATAATATCTGGCTTGCAGTTTAGTGTTATTGGCAGAATTTTGATCACGTGGCACCAAACCTTTCCCTGTCTCAAAGGGAGAAGGACACAGGAGTTAGCAGTGCTCATGGAGAGAGCTTTAACCTAAATTTTAAGGGGGAAGGAGATAAAACCAGGATCACTGGAGATAAGCCTGGGGGTAGCATTCCAGTGTTTAAGGGATGATGCACTAGTGAGGTCCTTCTGTCTGGTTTCTTGATAGATGTAGGGGATGGAGATCCATAAGACCACAAGGATGAAAGGCTCATTGATGTGCTAGAAACCATAAAAGAGCCTGAGAACAGTCATGCAGGAATTAGAAATTCTTCTCCTGAAAAAGGCAGAGGGCTCAATAACTCAACTGAAGTGCATTTACACCAGTTCACACAGCATGGGCAAAAAACAGGAGAAACTGGAAGCACTTGTGCAGCAGAAAAATTGAGACATAGTTGTCATCATTCCACCATTGTGGGATGAGTCACACAACTGGAATGCTGCAATGGATGGCTATAAATTCCTCAGGAGGGATGGGCAAGGAAGGGGAGGTGCTGGGGTAGCCTTCTGCAGTTAGGAGTGTTTCAGTTCTCTAGAGCTTAATGATGGTGAGGATAGGGTTGAGTGTTTCTGGGTAAGAATCAGGGGAAGGCCAACAAGGTGATTATCATGGTGGCAGTCTGTTACAGGCCTCCCAACGAAGATGAAAAGGCAGATGAAATATTCTATAGGTAGCTGCAAGAAGTCTCACAATCGCTTGCATGTGTTCTCACGGAGGCCTTCAACTAGATCAAGGTCACTGGCCAGGGGCCAACACTGTGAGGTTCAGCAAGGCGAAGTGCTGGGTCTTGCACTTGAACCATGACATCCCCTGCAATGCTATGGGCTTGGGGAAGAGTGTCTGGAAAGTTGCCTGGCTGGAAACAACCTGGAAGTGTTCATCAACAGCCAGCTGAACATGGGCTGGCCGTGTGCCCGGTGACATCCTGGCTGGTATCAGAAATGCTGTGGCCAGCAGGATTAAGGCAGTGATTGTCCTGTACTCAGCACTGGTGAGGCCACACCTTGAGTCCTGTGTTTAGTTTTGGGCCTCTCACTATGTGAGGGGCAGTCGAGTGTGTCCTGAGAAGGGCAACAAAGCTGATAAAGGGTCTAGAGAGTAAATCAGATGAGCAGCAGCTGAGGGAACTAGGGCTGTTTATCCTGGAGAAAAAGAGGCTCAGGGAAACCTTATGGCTCTACATGAAAGGAGGGTGTAGTGAGATGGGGGTTGGTTTCTTCTCCCACGTAACATGAGACAGGACAAGAGGAAATGGCCTCAAATTACACCAGGGGAGATCTAGGTTGTACATTTGAAAAATTTTCTTTATGCATAGAGTTGTCAAGCATTGGAACAGGCTGCTCAATGAAATGCTAGAGTCACCATGCCTAGAGGTATTTAAAAGGTGTGGCACTTAGGGACATGATTTAGTGGTGAACTTTGCAGTGGTGGGTTAGTTGTTGGACCCAATGATCTTAAAAGTCTTTCCAATTTAACATTTCTATGATTCTACGATTCTAATGTGAGACTGACTGACTTGTTAAAATGGAAATTAAGGCTTATTCCATGCAGTCTTGCACAGTGGTCTTTGTTTGCTTTTCAAATGAATACCTATGAGGTCAGAACATGCCATTTTTGGCTGACCTTGCCCTGTTGGGTTACACAGGTGTGTAAAAGATAGCCACTAGCACACCCAGGATTAGGGATGCTTACTGAAACTCCTGATTACTTGCTTGACTCACATGAAAAAGCAGTCTGTATTTTTTCTGATTAAAGCATCAGAAAATTCCACTTCAGTGGTGTGTAAAATTTTTATAAACTCTATTCTGAAACAACATTATCATTATGGTAGTCAGACTGTAAAAGATTGGCTAAATGTGCTCAGCTGTATTTCTCTTTTTTTTTCTTTCCTTCCAAATATCTTCATATAATTGTCTTTCTTACTCTATATTTTTATCTAACCTTTTGCATTACAAATAAGCCTTTGTATGCATGTATAAACATGCCCCAACACCCCCAGAATCCTTTCTGTGCACACGAAGTACAAATTATTAATTAATATGCCCACTAGGATGAATACCACCACATTTAAAATTGTTCCTTAAAATTTACTATTAAGGTTGACATTACATCATTTAATGAAGGAGCAAAGCTATTATGTTTTTCAGACCAAGTTTCAAAAATATTCAATATACAGCATGTTTACAAGGGAACAGAAAAAGGCAGCCTGGCTTTGGAATATGAATGTAATCTCTACAAAGACCCAACTGTTTCTTGTTTATGACAAAGGAGTAAATAATCCATTGATCTGGCAGCAGGGCACCTGCCTTACCAACCGACTTTGTATCAGTGGTCCCTGAACCCTCATTATTTTTCCTCAATTAAAGTTCATGGTCTCCTAAAGTCTGTGCTGAGCAGATGTACAACTGCTCTTGACTGCTGAACACAGAATAATCACAAATTTAGAAAACTACTGCCATTTCATAGACACTAGAAGTGCATCATTTGTTGTGGTGCAGAAACATTATAAACAATATGTCTCTTTTATAGTCTGCTGAGCCCTCACACTACAGAAAATAATATTAAAGTTCAAAAACTGTCACATAAGCAGCACGTTATGAATACTGTAATGTATTTTTTTATGATTCAAATAATGCTTATTGAAATGAAAAAATAAAGTCCTCTGAGGGGTATAATGTAAAAAATGTGACTTATATTTACTTAGAATTAGTGAAAATTGATGTATGAGCAAAATCAAACTGGAATCAATGATCTGAAGAGAAATTCAAAATATAATAACTGATAAATCACCAAAAGCAGAATTAAAGTTATGTTTGCTGTATTATCACTTTAGTTCTTTGTAATTGCTTCTTTTGCAGAAATAGGGAAGTCCAGAGAAATAATCAGAAGGGCAATACTACTTGCAATTATAATGCAGCAAGACTCTACCTGCTAAATTCAACTGAAGGATACACATTTCACAAGAAACAGCCTTTTGACTCGAGGCTTAAATACTGTAACATATGAAAGCCACATTACATACACACTCCCTATAGTGTGTAGTGTTATACATTAGAAAGAAAACCACTTCTCAATAAGGCATGGGGAGATGCTCATTTCCAGCACCAATCAACTTAAGAAGCAAATGAAACCCACATTTGGGGGGAACAGTTAAAGTTCATGCATAGCATTTGTCAGTCTGTCTCCAGCACGATTCCAGAACAGCTCTGTTGCCACAGTATGTGCCGGATTGAGCGCAGCAGATTGTGAGTCTACAGGTCAGAGTATGTGCTTGAAGCATCAATAGCTACACCTGTCATTTTAGTTTTTCTGGAAAGAATATGTTATTGTTAACACTGCAACAAGCTTTAGCCACAATCTGACTTTGAGGCTGGGCACTGAACTTTGAAAGAGACAGTTAAATATTACCATTCATGATGAGGTGGGGGGTGTTTTCTGTAATGCCTGATGGACGTACTGCCACTAAGGTAATGTATATAAGCCTGTTTGTAGTTGGAGCTTGGCTTACTGACTTAGATTCTTCTGTGAGACCGTAAACCAG
This sequence comes from Geospiza fortis, assembly GCF_000277835.1. Classification (NCBI taxonomy): domain Eukaryota; kingdom Metazoa; phylum Chordata; class Aves; order Passeriformes; family Thraupidae; genus Geospiza; species Geospiza fortis. Next base: position 3,664,317 of record NW_005054353.1, on the reverse strand, counting down.
TGTTTGTAAAATGAAAAATGCAGAAAAATAACTTGAGAAAGGAGGGAATTATTAAGGAACTAATTGTTCAGCCAAAACTACAGAAAATATTACTGGCTGCACTCTTATTAGTAGAGGTCATTTTCTCCTTTCAGCTTTCACAACTGTTAACTTCTCCTGGCTTATTTTCACAAACATTTTGCAGAAAGATACTTAATCTAATGAAATTGCCACCCGGTAGCTCAGTTAAAACTACTCATGCTGAACTGATGATTCAATCATTATGGTGTTTGTTGAGGATGTAAGCACCTTTGGACAAAAGGTAATGTTGGTATTTTGAGTGACTCAGAAATTAACAAAGGTAAGTACTGCTGTGCACTGGGGGATCAGTTAGCTGTGAAAAGGGTGTTTCTTGAATTTGCATGCAAAGCTTTGCATGTTTTACTTCACAGAAAAAATGGCAGAATTGCCAGGCTGGAACCCCAGCCTTGCACTAGAAAGGAAGAAAGAATAAAAGTAAGCATGCAATATGAATTTTGTGTTTGTACAGTACAGGATGTGTTTCTGCATGCCAGGATATGGGACATTTAGTGGGTGACAGTCTAACTTGCAAACAAATATGTATTAATAAATTACTTGTTAAACCTAAAAGACCATGCTAATACAGAAGTATTTTCTTGCCTCAAATGGATTTGTGTACACACATGATATACCTATGAACTATCCAGAAAGAAACAGAGGTAGAACACAGACCATTTCACTTCAGCAGTACAGATGCAGTTATGAGTATTAGGACATAGTCTTTATTGGACAACAGAAGCTGAAGGCTTTCTTGATGCATTGATATCAGGTACGATTCTAATGGGAAATAGGATCAAACACCAGCAACATCATTGAGCTCTGACACCAGTGCAGCTACAGTGCCTGTGAAGTAATTCTCATGACTCACCCTGCCTGTCAGAGAGCTGCTGTGTCCCAGTGGATTTCTCCATCCTCACCCATCTCCTGGTGATGATACCCAAGCAGCCTCTCAGCTGGCAGCAGGCCATGTTTCCCCTGCCTCTGCAGAACTGATGGCAGCAGCTTCCCAGCAGTGCCAGAGCAGACAGGGCTGATGGCTCCCGGGAGGCAGCAGGGACCAGAAGCAGCGGTGCTGGAACTGGACCTCTACCACCAGTTTGGGGAAAAGAACCAGGGGGTTTCAGTCCCACAAGCTCTGCTTTGCCATGGAGCATTTCTTTACCAGATGGTGAAATCCACAGGGACAGGCTTCAGCTTTCTACCAAAATTGGATAAGCTCAAAAGCAATGAACTTGTCAGAGGAAAAATAAATCCAGTGCACTCCTTTCAAAAAGCCCTGCCTTTCACCGACTTCCTGTCTGAAAACATTACTGATATCACTTGCTGAGATACTTAGACAATTTTGGAAGCACAGGACTGGCTGAGGATCATAAGTTGGACACATCCATGCAGCTCTTGTGCTCTGCAGGAGTGGGTGAGTGGGTGCTGCCACACCTGCTGTTTTGCTGAATTATTCATCTCTCTGTGCTAGCAGAAAGGCAAAAGTCAACACCTCCTGAACTTAGGGAATAGACACAATGAATGAAAAATAAATTTTATAGCTTATATGCATCCTGTTATACCTTTCCTCTGGAAGTGTACAAAAGAAGCAATTGTTTTGCAAATCAGTGCTTACACTTGCAGATGGGGGAAGAGGCACTTAGTGGTTCCTGGAAAGCATGAAGCCCTAACAATGTGCTTCAAAAAGCTCGCAGACATTTAAGTATTAATACAGACTTTCTACTGTTTCTATGCTCAAGGTATAAACAATATTTGATGGGCCAGTCCTTTGTGGAACTGGCCTAAGATCTCCATGCTAATTGAGCCCTTTGAATATTTTGTATTATTAATACGTGAAATTCTATACCCATTCTTTTCAGAGCAAAGCCTCTAGAAACTCATCTTGTTTCAGATCTTCCTGTCACCTGCAGAATCATTTTCTTTAAAACACACTGCAGCATCTCTGGACTGAAAACATGTTTTTTAAACTATCCCCAAATGTCACGGTGGTGATCAAAAATATCTTTTCTGGAAGTATCACTGTTTCACCCTTGGGTTGACTTTTCTCTGTATGTGTAACGGGACAGCAGCAGATGTTGCAAAAACAATGCACTTTATTTCTAAATCTATTTAAATACTTTTGTCATTTCTAAGACTCTATTTCTTTTAGTATGTCCAAAAATTTAATATAGTGGTATATGAGTTTAAATGTATCAAATGGCTTTGACGTTGAAAGGACTCAGTTTTGAAATGTGCAAATTCCAGACTCAACTTTAGCTTCACCTGACACAAACTATTATTAAGGTTAATAATTACAAAAAATATTTAGATGCAAGCTCTCAAGGATTTTGTCTCATTTTGCTGTCAAATGGAAGAAATGAAGGCTAGATCCTACCCTGAAAATTACAGAAATGCTGGGGTGTTTTGAGATTCATTGGTCTCATATACTTTCGATGCCGTCTGGTCTGGCACTAGAAAACTTGCTTTCAAATCCTGTCCTAAATTTGAGTGATGGCAGGTCAGGTATGGTTCTTGATGAGGTGCAGAGTTTGCTCTGATTACCTCAGTAATTACTTTTTAATATTATTAAACTTTTTACATGAAGTAATTTCTCTCCTGATTGATCCACAAAGCTCAGGTCAAAGGCCATCTAATTATAAAAAGTTACAGATCCATCTTCTTCATTTGAAAATACCTCTTGGTCAAGAGCTGAGGCAAAGTTCATAACCACACTGCAACTCTCAGAGCATTCTAAATCACTTAAAAGCAAAATAAAGATAAATAATTTATTTGCTGATAAAACAGCAGAAAGAAATCCTTCCCTTACTGCAAAACCAAAGGAAGTTCCATTTTTTGAGGCCTTGGTTATAAATATAACAGGAGCAGAGAAATTATTTCAGTTATGCTTTAACAGTGGTTAATAAATCAAGATTGCATATTAAAGTATACATTGACATTCTAAACCTTAGTGTAGTATTTAATTAAGCCAACTACTACTTTGATCTCCATATTTCTGAGCAGGGTCCAAAGTCTTTTCTACTACTAGTGAAACCATCATAGAGCTGAACCAATAGTTTATTTCCTCAAACTGTGTAGGAAATACAGTGAACAAAATACATTGGAAATAAAAATTGTGGACAGATTTAGGTTAAATTATTTATGGATCATGCTTTTCTTTTATCTTGCAATGTTGGTTAGCTAAAGAACTTGTTGCAGATCTGTTAGAGGTACTGGTCAGGCAGAAATGCACAAGCTGCCATCGGGCCAGTTTAGAATCCATGAATTCTGTCTACATTAACTGCTTCCCTATAACATATAAATGTTTTATTCTTGCTGTACATAATAATATTTCTAAATGGATTATCAATAATGATGCACCAAAATGTAGTTGTGTGTAGCAACTGGGTCCAATTGACAACAGTGTTAGCATAAGTGCATGAACTTCAGTGAGCCCTGTCAGAAAAGGGAGTATCTCAGCTGTAAGACAGAGGACTAACTTTGGCATAGCAAGCTGTTAACCACTGTTAAAGTCACACGAGCCAATTAATAGAAATAGATATTCATATAATCATAGATCACTTTGTGTTGGAAGATACCTTACAGATGCCCTGCCATCTGCAAGGACACCTTCCTCTAGACCAGGCTGCTCAAAGACCCACCCAGCCGTATCTTGAACACTTCCAGGGATGGGGCATTCACAACTTCTCTGAGCAATCTGTTCCAGTGTTTCACAACCCCCACAATAAAGAATTTCTTCCTAATTTATGAGCCTACACTCTTTAAATATAAAGCCATTACCTTTGTCCTATCATTACAGGCTCTGTAAAAAGTGCCTTTGCAGCTCTCCTGTAAGCCCCCTTTAGGTATTGGAAGGCACTCTAAGGTCTCCACTGAGCCTTCTTTTCCCCAGACTGAACAACCCCAGCTCTCTCAGCCTGTCCTCAGAGAAGAGGTGCTCCCACCCCCTGGTCATGGCCGACCTCTGGACCCATTCCAACAGTCCCATAGGTCCCCAGAGCTGGACACAGAACTCAGGTGGGGTCATACAAGAGCAGAGTAGAAGGGGCAGGATGCCCTCCCTCGCCCTGCTGGCCACGCTGCTTTTGATGCAGCCCAGGATGTGGCTGGCTTTCTGGGTTGCAAGTGCACAGTGACAGGTCATGTCAAGCTTCTCATCAAAGCAACACCCTCAAGTCCTTCTCCTCAGGGCTCTTCTCCATTCTCTTCCTCTTTTATAATTTGGGCTATCCCTTGGAGACAGATCCCTGCTAAGCCCTTAGCTTTTGGACGCTGTTGTCTCCCTCCATGGAACAAGAAAATGGCATTAATTTATAAAAATGCATGTATCTGTGATTAAAAGTGTTTTGGTATCCAAGTCCATTTAGCCTGAACAGTGATTTGGTCCTGAACTGTTACACTATGTGGGTAAGTCAGACCTCTCCCAGTCAGCTGTTTACTTCATGTGTATTTAGCCAAGCCCTAAAAATATAATCTCTATGTTCTCAGTGATCTAGTTCAGCAACTGAAATTAATATAAAAATTGATGGGTAAGACATATGAAAACAAAATTAATATATTTTAAGAGAAATATATTTTAAGAGAAAACTTAAATAGATATTTTTTAAACCAGTTTGTGACTGGGCAATGATAATGTATGATGTGAAGTACAAGGATTTGTAAGAAATCACTTTCTTTTCACTAACATTACCACACTAATATATTTAACATAGACATTTACATGCTTTGCATTTTAAGTGCCTCTGAAATTCAAGCACCAAGCCTGCACATTTCAGCAGCACCATCAGATGTAATGAGTTATGGTACTATCGGCATGTTGATAAGCTATAGCCCAAAGAAGAACAAGAAGGAAGTATAAAAAATATGGCCAGAGGATGGGATAAAATTATCAGCGAGTGTGTTTTCCTGTTTGGTTTTAATCTACATTTAATTAAATTCTTATCTTCTGTGTACTTATGGTCGCATTTGAATGGCGAGACTGCATTCATTATGAATGGTAAAACTTAACTCGGAGAACATTTCATGTGGCTTCTTTAAAAAAAAGGAAAAGGAAAAATACTGTCTTTATTCTTTAGACTTAGGTCTTTTTAAAGAAGGGTTAAGTTACTTTAGGCTCAAATGCTGTTCTGCACTTAACCTTTAGGTTAACTGATTTCTAAACTTGCTCTTTAATATTTTTTTTAAAAATATATAATTTGGAAATGCTAATATCAAAATTTTGGTTGAATATAGTCAGGAATGGGGGAGTAATGAAACATGTTAAAGTGTTTCCTTCATTCTTAAAACCATAAAATGCTAAGAGTAAATTTCCACTGCTAACAACAAATATGTGCGTTGGGCTGCATTCAGAATTACTTATAGCCATCAATTTCTCTGAAATTAAAAAGATATTTTTAAAAATTCTTAACAATTGCTTTTGAGAATCTTAGTTTGTATTATTATCTTTTTCTCTGTTTTCCAGATCACTGGGCTGACCATGCAGTCCTCCTTGGGCAAAACCCAGCTCTCATGTTGTGCAAATGAGAAGGGCAGAATTGGGTACTTTGTTTTACTTACTAGTTTCAAAGGTATTCTGGGGCCAGAGGACAAGTGAGATCAGAAATGATACTACCAGCACAAAAATAATATCTAGGCTAAATTATTAAAAGATATAACAAAGTGAAACAAAATGGAAAGCCTTCTGCGTGTCCTTATCAGTCACTACAGCAACTACTACACCATATATATTTTAAAACATTCCATTTATCTATCGAGGAGATGTTATCAGGCAATGCAAAATCATATGACACTGTGTCAGAAATATGCCTGTGACTTTTATATTGCATACATTTATTTTCTATCTTTGAAGGGCCTATCCCTATAACACTTTAAAGGCATCTTTAAATGAGAGGTATGTTGCATTCACACAAACCCAAGCCCTGCCAAAATGAAACCACCTCCAATTAAACATATTCCTGCAGCACCGAATTCTCATTTTCCTGAACTAACCTCCACACAAGCCCTTGAAAACCGATCAGCTTTGAAGTGTGGGTTGATAATTAACAAATATTGGGAGCTACTGCAGGTAGAACATTTCAGGGTCAAAAGTTCTACTAGGAAAATGAAAACATTGGCACCAGAAAGTAATTGTTTTCTTGCTCATTTGGTTATTGATTTTCAACTCCCTCTTCTTCTAGAAGTTTGGATTTTACATATCTTGCCTTCATCCTTATCCCATTTTAGTATTATGCTACTAATAATGGAAAAAGGAAAGGGGGAAAGGCAGAAAGGAAAGGAGAAGCATGGGAGAAATTTAAGAATTGTAACCTGTATAGATTTTGTTCAATGTCTTTTTAGAGTCCACTGGATCTAAGTTGTGCTATCAATGGTGAGTTTTGCTTGATAAAGTGCCAGCCGAGGCCTGAGTCAGCTGACAGCTCCGTAGCTTTACTCTGCAGTTTCTCATACAACATATTGCCATGCTGTGATTGTTCAGGTTTAGAAACAGAAGTAACTCTAGCAAAGTCCTCATCCAAGAGAAAATGTTGCAATCATTTCACTAGGCAAATATAATAAAGCAAAATTAGAATCTCCCTCACTCCAGCATCTACCATTAAGCTTTAATAAAGATTCTGAGATTGATAACTGAGCCATATATCTTCTGTCATCATTGCTGGGAGAAATGTTATTGTCATTTCTTTCACCTGTATCCAACTATATATTGATGTTACCAGAATCTGTCTTCCTTAAGAGTTTGCCAGCTAATTCCCATCTAAGCCACAATTTAAGCTGAACTAAATCACTTCACTGCATCTGTCGGATCAGTTTGGAGAGACAACACAGTCCTGGCTTAATCCTTTAAACACTGAGATGTGTAACTATGACACTGAAAGAAGGGAAGGTGGCTGTCCCACATTTCCTCTTCTTACTCAGATCTGAGGTAAACTGAATCACACTCTCAAACATCTGTCTCTGCAACAGGATTATCAGAGTCGAGCTGACACTGATCCCAATTTAAGTGCCTCAGATACATGCCTAAATTTAGGGGGAATCTGGACCATAGAGCATGGTACAGTTGCCATTCAGGAGAGACCAACACTTTTTTCCCGTCTGCTCAGATGGCTCTGTGTCCTTCTGCAGGGGAGAGGTGAAGCTGTTTGGGAGACACAGTAAAAGGGTACAAGAAAAAAAAAAATACCCTTTCTTAGAAGAATCATTACTCTTGGATTTAGGAACCATATTAATGTGGTCACTTTCCTATGAATTTCATGTAATTTTCAAGGAGCTCTTGTGGTCTGGTGCGAGAGCTCTGGGAAGATGTGCTGCCAAAACCTGCTAAAAACATGATTTGCAATACCACCTGTAAATCTATTTTATTGGTATTAGCGGTGTTAGGATAAAAATACCAACTCATCTTGGAAAAAAAAAAGGTATATATAGTCAGCTAATCAATTGCATAACTTTTCTAAAAATGTCTTCAGCATGATGACATTAGGCAACTGTGAACCTGTTAGCTTCCAGCTCTGCTGTCAGTGCTATGATATAATGAATGCCAGCATGGTGTTCCATCAGCTCCTGCCACCTGCTCTGCTTTGGAAAAAGAAGTCTCTTTTTTTGGCAGCCATCAGGTGTCATACCCAGTGCCCACTGGCAAGAACAATGACTCTTTGCCATGGTCTCCTTTGCTTAACAAAGTCTCAAAAAGAGGCCTAGTGGAGAGGGAAGATAAAAGTGATGCAGTGCAGGGGTAGAGGACCTTACATGGGACAGGTACAGTAGCAGCCCCTGGACATGAGGGCGCTCAGGGTGAAGGCTGATTCAGAGAATGGTCCACCTACCTCACTGCTCACAGAGGATTACTACCCTGGCTCTGAGTGGGTCTCCAGTAAACTGCAGACTTACTCTAGGCAGAAAAGCAACTCCCATTTTACCCCAGTTCAGTGCCTGGATGGGGGCTCCAACCTCTTCATATCTCTCTGTAAATACATCAGTATGTGTGTAGGACAGCACTGTGTCCCTGGACTCACCCAGGTGAAGTCACCTGGCAAACTGAGGCATGCAGGAGGCTATCTCTATCTCTGACACTGCTCTGTGCTACAGGCACTGCACAAAGGCAGAGATGTGGCCCAGAGGGCAGGGGAAAAGAATAACTTTATTTCTCTCTTCCCCACTTTGCTGACTAGACTTACCTGACTGGTAGGATTCATACTTTGTCACAGCCCTAAGATGCAGAGAAACAGAATTTACTCAACTGAGAGGGTTATCTGTTGATTAATGAAAGTCCAGTGTGATGGAATATTGTCCTAATCACATTGTACACTGACCAAATACTGCTATAAATGAAGGGGAAAGAGCATTTGCTTTCTTAATGGCTACAGCAACTGGGCTTTAGATTGGCAATTTTAGCAATATTATGCTAGACTAACATACACGCATCTACCATAAGCCTAATGCACTGATTTTACTAGGTAATGCCAGCGCTAAACGCTGCTCTATATTGGGACAAGCCTGTTGTATTTATGTTTTTCTAATGTGCACAAGCATTTACATGAACTGCATTTTTACCCCACAGGGATTTTTTGCTGGAGTAAGAGTTGCAGATTTGCACAGTGGACTTTGGAGTATACATATAGAGAAAAACAAAAAGAGAGAAATTATACTATTCATACTGCTTGTGAACAAAAGCAGGACTGTAATTCATGAAAAGTGAAGCAGTGAGTTATGACAAACCTGCCCTCACAAGACAACAGTGATGATAAAGTATACAAACCCAGACACATACCACATTCCATAATTCCTTGCAAACTCTAAGCCTGCAGTTTGTTTTGACGCAAGCCTTGACTTCTGTAGCCAAAAAAATCTGACTTTCTGTTGTATTAAAGTAAAATAGAAACAACTGTTGTTCCATTTATTTTATCTAGTGTTCAAATGATTGCAAAACCATGACAGAAGTTGCTGCATAAAGAAACCCCACTTCTTTTAGTAGAGACTGCTGTTAAGACTGGTTTTGTTAATGTCAAATTGCTGTATTTCATAGGCTTTTGGGTGAGGGGGGAAATGTTCTTTGAATTATGAGGCTGAGACTTTTTCTCTGTTTATGACTCTCATAACAAAAATGTTTTAAAATGCTCAAACAAAAAACCAGTGCCACATGCGCTGAGACTTGGTGAAATCAACCACTGACAGCATCCCACAATGGTCCTGGTCTTACTGCTTTTCATGTTTGCTGTCTTATTCAGCACTGTCATCATTTTCGCACATCTGATTATGACTCTTTCTAATAGGAATCATCAACCTGGAATCAAGCTGACAAGGTTTTGCAAGGCTGTCTTTTTCATTGCCAAGGATTAATCTTGTTCACAGATCTTTATGTTTTTTAATTTAAAAAGCATTAACTAACACATCTGAATGGTTTATGTATATGCACTAAAGCATGTGAATTATTTCTGACAATTGTTAGCCTCCTGCTTAATATCTAGAACATAAATAAAAGTTGCCTTATTTAACTTTGAATTAATTTATCTGTAAAGGACAGATTCTGCTTTTCTCCCCGGTCTCACCGAGTTAAATTTCTGTGTTGGAGTGAGGTGTGCTCAGGTGTCAGAAATGCCAAACTGCAATGAACTACAATGATGACTTAACTCTTCCACAGATACACTTTGACATACGGGATATTGGCAAGTTCTTCTCATCACAAATTTTACTACAAAAAATGCTTTTCTTAAAGAAAAAAAAAATCTATGTTAATAGTACATGTGAAGGGTCTACAAATGTATTTTCTTCTATTCTCCTTTGGTGATTGAGGCCAGGTCATCCCCTGGCAGGCCTCCAGGAATGCACAGTCCCTGGGCACAGAGCCACCCGTCTGTCGGTGTCCCCACACAGCATCGAGCCCGGCAGTGGATTTGTCTCATCAGCAACTTGACCTGCTGCAGCCTGGGCTGACCCAGCTTCTATGCTCTGTATGGACTTTTGTATGCTGCTGGCTGAAGTGAAATATCTCCCCCCTTTTATTCGAGGAGCTCAATGGCCTGAGCCCAGTCCAAATCACCTGGGTTTCACACAGAAGACTGAAGGCAGCTCCTCAGGCACACAGGACTTTCAGTAAGTGTGTTAAACCCTTTCTGGAGGCAAATCTGAGACACAAAGCCAACTCCCACAGGTGAACCAGGTGAATACCATCCTTCCCACACCTTGCCACAAGCAGAGGATGAGCTGCAGTCTTCAGGATAAATACATGGCACTATTTACACTTTAATCTCTCTCCCCAAACAAATCTCATATCAAAACTACATCTAGCATTGCAGAAATACTAGGAAGAAAACAGCAAAAATTAAGTATGCAAGCAGATCCTAGTCATATCAGTGATTACTGGAAAGCACTTGTGAAGGATCTAACATCAGAGTGGGATCCCACAA
>NW_005054353.1:3646363-3648863 GCF_000277835.1 Geospiza fortis | reverse complement strand
CTTTGACTGTGAGTCCTTAACCCTCCAGACATAATGTCATAGCCTCTTATCCCTGCCTCTTAACATTACCTGCCTATCTCTTCAGAGCTGTCACCTATGGTAATACAGTTCCAAAAGCTTTCTAATCATTACTCATTCAGGCAGCATTTATTCTGCAGCCAGTAAAAAAAGTTTGGAGTTCTTAGAAGAACAAGGTGTTTTCACTTGCAGCTCCCTCTGGGGCTTCAGCATACTGAACTTGCTGGGATGCCACAACATAGAGTCAATTAAAATAATGCAGAGAGGAGAAGGGTAAGACAGTCAAGACATCATGAACACCACAACAATTCCCCTTGAACAGTGCAAAGAGACCACTGGGGTCAGGAAAGGCTTTACTCTCCACAGCAAGTGCATAGAGCTTCAAGTAAAGAGTTTTTGTGAATATAAAATTTATCCAAAGAGCAGGTGAACCAGAGGGAGCAGACATCTGAAGGCAAAGTACATCACTAATATTATTCTTTTCTATAAAAAATTAAGTGGATGCTTTTGTTTGGTAACAGAACTGAACATCACAACAGTGTTAGAAATTGACCAGGTATGTTTCCAAAACACCTGTTCAATGTTAATTGGACATCTAACCACACTTTTATTATTAAGTAGACAAAACATTTTTTTCCTAATATAGAGAATCATCTATGATGGCAACTCAGTAAATGGAGTAACTCCATTACTTACAACTTTTAAAAGCAATACATATTTAAGGAGAACACTGCCAGCCCAACAAACAAAACTGATTTAAGGACAGTGAAAATGTATAGGGTATCTGAATGACAGACAATATTGCATACAATTACAAGCTGTAGATACCCATCTGAGTAAATAACATATTTCTTTGTCTCTCCTGTAACCAAAGATACAGCTAGTTGCAGTCACAGTTTTAGTAGGAACAGCAGTATTTAAAACCAAAAACAAAATGCTTTTTTGAGAGAATGAGAAAAAAAAAGCATTGACTGATGCAAGTCATATTCTGTAATGCTCTATTATTTCTACAACAGTTATATAAAACAAAATACACAAAATCAAAGGTATGAGCTGTGTTTTCAGCTGTGGATTCAGCACCACAGAAACCTCTAGCAGTTGGTGTGCACATTAACAGGGTTTCTCTTGCCCATGGAAAATGGTGGCTAGCTGGAATATGGAGTTTTAAGTTACAGGAGCAGCACACGGTTCCTCAGAAGTGAATATTATATTTTCCATTCACATATTTTTTATTAAATCACTACATGGTATTGCAATTGCCTAACAATTGATAGAATTTAGATGGCAAAACCTAAATGGAAGGGAATAGAAATCCAGCCTGGAAGAAATTTGTAGTCAGAAGGCTGTAGCAGCTAACAGTTAAAGAGAAAAGGCAGAAAGTATTCCCATTAGCATGTTTTAAGGAATCATTCATTTCACGAACTGCTTCGAAGAGTAAAGAGTAAAATTTTAGGGTATGGTCACAGCAGACTGTTGCAACAAGATATTACAAATGAAAAGGTGAAAAAGTAAAATAGACTGAGGTATAGCAGGAAAATGAGGGCAAAAGACATAGAGTGCTCTGAGAGAAGAGCAGCAGTTTGTGCAGTACATGGAAGTATTGAGCAAGTTATTCTGAAGATTTATGAGAATGGATATGTTTTTAGAGTATTGTGGATGTGACTGTTTTTGATAGAAAAATTGGATAGAGTAGAAGAGAGACATAAGGAAGAAAAAGGAGGAAAAAGGAAATATAAGTAGAAAATTATCAGCTTATAGCCCACTGTTCTGATGGCAAGAAATAGAGCAACTTAGAAAGGTGACTGAGAAGAAATTGGCATATCTGGAGCAGGGACTGCTTTTTGAAACTTCAGTTTATATGATGTCTAGCAGAGCAGGTTCTTTACAAGTAGTGCCTATGGACAATGAAAGAGCATAAATAAATACTTAAAAAGGAAAAGATTAAAATCAATGTCTTCTTCAGGAAGAGGATGAGATACAGAAAGAACTGAGACCTGGGCAAATGAAAAAATTCCAGCAATAATAAAATGGGTTGGGCATTGCTGATTTAAAAATGTGAGAAATAAAATAGTGAACATATGAGTGTCCACTGCTACTCTACAGATTACCCACAGGTGAAAGCAGCTCTTGAAATATTTTAGTGTTTTATGGAGACAGGATATCCAGCAGTGCCTTTTGTCTATCAATAACACAGTGGCCCTGCCCCTTCTCTGATTATCTGTAGGAGTTTCATTGCTGACTTTCTTCTGTAACATTTAGAGATATAGTATTAACATGACCTTTTAACTTTCAGGTGATTTGATTTCAACTGCTGGACTAGTAGTATTTAACTGATGAACCAATTAAACATCAGTCAAATAATCTGAAAAAGCATAACAAAAGGCTGAAAAAATCCCACTACATAAGTTCCTTTACACTACACATGCTAGCTTTGTTTATTTTTTCCTTATAAGATAAAAAGTTACTATGAAAAATATAAATT
>NW_005054353.1:3579883-3646346 GCF_000277835.1 Geospiza fortis | reverse complement strand
CAATTTAGGAGACATAATACCCCCAGACTGAAATTAAGGAGGAATTAAGGTGCTTAATAATTTACAGTAAATTTTCTTAAAACTACCTCTGAAACATAGGGAAATAAATTTTATGTAATTATTGTGTTTTCTGAAGTGAGAAAGGTTATAGATATATGCAGGTATTTATTTCTGTGAACACACAACCACAGATAACTAAAAAAGCATTTATGTATACAGAGACAATATCGATATTTGCATGCACATATACACATGTATATGCATATGTATATGCATATGCAGCTTTGTACATGCTCACACATTTTAATAACTGAATTCCTACTTTATTTATTATGCCACATACGTATTTTCCAGCAGAACAATACGTAATATATGATTAAACCTTTTTAAGGGAGATTTACTCTGGTATTCTCAATTTTTAAAAGAAGGCTTCCTGTAAAACTTTATTAGAAATTCTAGTTTAACTTTTGGATTCCTACAGTAAACAAAAGTATACACATATTCACCTGCTCTGTCTGATACTGTGGACTCTGTTTGTGGCTTTGCCTGGTCACATGAACTTTGATTTTTAAACCACAGTCACATGTAAAAACGACTTGTCCTGTGTGTCTAAGGAAGGCGTTCACAATCCAGAATAGCCTTAAAGCATCAATGACATGAAATTTCAAGCTGTTTAAAAATTATTTTTGATTGATCTAAAGCACATTGTCTGTTTCTATATTTTTATTTGACCCATAAACAGTACAGAAAGACAGCATCGCTTTCTTCTTAGTCATTTAACAGCTGGTGTTAAAAATGCTCTATTTCTTCCTTGTCATCTCAACTGTACTGTTGCTGGAGATGACTATAGGCTTTTGCTTTTGTAAGGGAATTCCTGGGTAAAAAATGGTAAGAAACAGGTAGCTTGTAGTCTGGATCTTTTAATCCCAGTATTGGATTTATGTCCACTATTGTTACAAAATGAAACATTTCCAAATTCTGGTGAATTTCACTTCTACATAGCACAGTTTCCCTGTAAATGGAGTAGTAAATACTTGGTAATACTAGTACTTCCTGGTATTGAAATGCAGCCTGCTTCCCATGATGAGAAAGAAAATCTTATCAAAGTGTTACAGATGTTCTTCAAATGATTTAATAAATACAAGAATATCTTCTAAGTAAATGAGGCAAATATGTCATTTGAATTCTCACAGCTTCGATAATTAAAAGCAAGACCACCAGCTGACTTCTTTTATTTTTTAAAAGCACAACTTGATCTGCACAAGGAATGCAACCTTCTTCAATAATGTTTTCCCTCACAAAGTTAAGAACCTACCTGTTGATCCCGAGGCAAATGCCAGTAGTGGTCCAATATTCATCAGAAACTTTAATTAATTCTGCTTCCCTTCAGGCATCTTACTTTCACCACAGTGGGGGGAAAAAGAAAAAAAAAACCAACCCTACCCAACCTGTGGTCATTAATATCAGTATAAAACCAGGATGATACTCAGACTGGAAGACCTGGAGTTTCATATACTTTTCTCATAATGTTTTTAAGTGGCATCCAATTAGTACATGGGGACTAAGATGTGTCTCAGTGTGCAGTCACTGCCAATTTACTTTATAATTTAAAGAATTAAACCTTCCCTCTAGCATCTCCCTTTTGCTCTTTACTAGCCTTATTGTTTTCAGCAAGCTATATAGCTATGAAATGAATGAAAAGCCATACTTGATCCAGTGGAATTAGAACACACGTCAAATGATTCATTCTGAAAGGTAAACAGGAAGGAACCAAAGCAAAAATTACTTCCTAAATTGTCAGAATTTATTTACTAAATAATCTAAATGGAAAAAAAAACCCGAACCAAACAAAAAACCTAACCAACCAACCAACCAAAAAACAAAAAAACCAACACAACACAAACAAACAAAAAACCAAAACAAACCAGAAAAAAGACATATTTTAAGGGTTATGTACAATGCAACATTTTCTGAGAAATGGATCAATTCCCTTCTGTGCTGTTGTTACTTTGCATGATCTTGCCCAAATTGTGTTGGGTCAGATTTTCAAGACCCTTTAGTGATGGGCTAAATTTTCCTATGAATGATGTTTCTCACTTTTTATGGCCATTGCTAATAGCTGGGCTGCTAGAAATCCTTGAGGTTTCTCTTAGAAACATACTTAACTGTACAGAGTTAGAACACCTTTACATTTCTTGTATTTCAATACTTCAGGTGTAAAATATTGCAGTATACCCCACTTTGCTCAGGGTTGCTGTAAAGACAGGTACACTGAGGTACACAGAGTAACCAGATTCATATAAGACAAAATACAGTGCAAACTAGAAAGGATCCTTAATGCACCTTACTGAAGTTTAAAGCCTTAAAACCAAAAATAAACTGTGATATTTATATTGCAAAACCTTCCATAAATCAGTGTTGTTTCCAGGAATATAAATCAAAAGAGTATTTGGCTGCAAAATTCTTCTTTCCAATCACAGAGGCATCAATATAAAACTCTCCTGGACAGGCAGCATTTGGGTTTAGTCTCCAATCTGTGTGACTGTTTCCAGCCCTGAGCACATTTTGTCTGCAATCCTTCCAGCCCTGGTCCTGTCTTACAGGGCTCATCATTTGCTAAATACATTATTTCAGGACATAACCTTTCCAGTGTTAGGGAGAAGAAAAAGACTTAGATGACAGTTTACACTTGTACTGTTAGCCTCTGTGTGCTCTGAGACAGTCAGTGCAGGCAATTTCCACTTTATGTGGAAGTGAAAAATGTGAATGAAGTAAAACATTTATAATTTTGGTTCTATGGTTATTTTTAAGAGGAGGTATGCACTTAGACAATAAAAGATCTACTCGCCACTAACATTTTGTCCTAACAGTTTTAAAATTAAAATACACGATATTTAGTAGAATTTTTGAACTGGACCATTTCCTTATAATTTCCTTGGATAGCATGGCAAAAACTTAGCTAACACATTTTTGTCCAGTGTGCCTGTGAGGCAAAAGGATAGAACACATGAGGGGCTGCTCTGGAAAAGCAGGCATTGCTGTCAGAAAAGAGAAGTAATTGATAAAGCTCTGTTCTGCAAATGTGAGCTTCACTGTAGGCTTTCAATTTTAATCCGAGGTTCCAATATCATGAATATATGGAACTTATTTCTTTTTACAGAATGCAAATAATTTAGGGAGAAATGGAGCTAAAGGTTGCTTCCTGACTGTGTTCCCAGGCTCTTATTTTCAGACTGAAGTATTACCTTCATGTTTTCCTCACTGCCCAGGGTTTCAGTGAAAAAAAGCCCCATGCCTTGACTCCTCTCTAACACCTTAACATTATTCCTTTTTCACAGTTACTGAAATAGGTCATAGCCCTGACAAATCTATTATGCCTCATTCATAAGTATTGCAGTTTACTTGGACAGTAATTTCTGGCCCAGAGCATCACTGCATGTTCAATTTTCTCCTTTAAAAAAAAACAAGGCACAGGTGCCCTGTTCAATGTTGTAATCGGATTGCCCATCCCCACAAAACAAGGAGGGCCAGTGTCAAGAGATATTCTGAACTTCTACAACTCTATCCTCTCATGTAGCCACTAAGCCTAAAAAATACATGCAGAAATAAAAGCAGAAGCAACAACTGATTCAAAGTCCTACATAAAATGAATCCATTCAATTGCCTGATAAAATTATTTCTGCTATTTCGTCCACAGTTTAGCTACAACAATGTTGCTGGGCAGTCCAGCAGTGCTTTGATCAGAGGTTTTATTAAGTTTCCTGTTGCAGCCATCACTTGCACAAATGAAGAAAGGACCAGAAGATGCAAAGTCCTCACTTCCTCTGCACTAACACTGGGCCAGCTCTAATTCCTTCCTGTATTTGCACTGGAACAACACTCAGGGTTTAAGTTAATACATTTTACCCAATGCCTAAGGAAAGATAAATCATAATGGTCTGGCAAGTGCTGCATTGTGCTTGGTTGTTCAGACTCATATGACTTAATGCACGCCCCCAAAAGAAGATAGAGACAAGACAATAGCACAGGTCAGCTTGCTTTTCAGCCAGGATGGAAGCTAGAAAACCCAGGAGCCCCTTACTGCCACAACGATTTGCTCTGAACAGATCTTTATGTTTTATTACTAATGCAAAACACTATGAAACTGCAGATTCCTTTCCTGATACTAGCACATTTTATTATAAACCTTTCCATTTAGGAAAAAAAGTGACCAGAAATGAGGTCACCAAAATTCACTAATTTCTGAAAAGTATGAAACACAAATATTCAAACAGGACCAAGAGTTCCAAACCCAAATATTTAAGCTTTATTTCTTGTTATGTTCAAAGAAAACACAAGTGGCTCAGGGGAAAACCTTTCATTTTCCTTAAACCGCGGTAGCTTATTGTTGACATAAAGTATTTGGCTGTAATAAATTTTTAACTGTCATCATAAAGGCTAGAATATATATATATATTTTAACGACATTCACAACTCCCAGAAGTACTAGCTTTCTAGTGGAGGTTTTAACAAAATAACCTATCAATTTTTAAAATAACTTTGCTGTGCCTTCAGTGCCAAGATTGATCACTTTATTTCATCCATAAGATCATTAGGGACTTTTATACATGCTGACAGGCACAGTGAGCCCAAACTGCCACACTTGGCTTGAAAGCAGACATGCATGGACCCCCTCTTGCTGCTGCACACAGATATGCTATAACCTCCAGGCTACCTATGCAAAACAAATGCCAAGACATTCACTACCCATTTCAGCTCGAATTTTAACTGAGTTCACTTCTGTGCTGTGAAGTTCAGAATCTGGGTGCTGTGGGTGCATGTTTTCTGGACATAAGCAGCATCTGTGGAATGAGGAAGCCTCTCAGGAAAGGCATGGCCTGCACTAGACATGTGCAGTTGTGCAATTTCATCTTCAGTGGCCTGCCTTGGAGACAAGGCATTCCCAAACCAGCAGTGCTTGACTGGCTGGGTGCTCACTCCTACCTAAGAAGGACTGTGAGTTTCTTATTATGGGTTTTGTCTTGATCCAATGTCATTTTTGGAAATATGCTTTAAAATAGAATGATATAGCTGTCACATAAATCTGCTAAGTTCATGAACATATGAAAAAAGGTTCTTCAAAGCTGGGTTGGTGGGGTGCATGATGTAAGTCAGAGTTGTGAAAGGCTGTCTTCATTTAATGATGCCTTTCATGCTGTGTATGTGATAAGGTTCATTCAATGTGTACTTTGCATAAAAACCAAAAAAGTTAGGTATTGAAACACATAAAGAGAACACTCATATCATAATCCTACCCCGTATGTATAAGCATTATGATGGCAGCTTTCACTACAAGAATATACACTGCTTCAGAAACCTGGAAATATCCTACAGATTTCTCATATGCTCCAGCAAAGTGCATTTTTAAAAAGGACTCATTAAATGAGCCACCAGTTCACACCTCTCATTCATTATAAGCATTATGATGTGCTCCTTGTGCTTTAATTTACTTCAATTTCAGTAAGATCTGGGGATATTGAGAAGCTTGGCAGAACCCTGAACATATTAAACAACAGGATACTGCAAGAGTTGCCTTTGTACTTTAAGGACAGTAATGCAAATTAAATAGTATTTTAAAATATGTTTTGAGATTTGTATTTGTTACTGTATTTTCTGAAGTAATACATGCCCACAAGGGTGCCACACTACGTTTACTTGTGACTTTGGCTTATGATTACAGCTTTTACTCAGCTGAAAAATGTTAAAATTCTCTTAGCATTGTTGCTTAATGGTAACATTAAAATGAAATATGGCAGGTGTTTTTTTTTTTAGAAAACTCCAGTGTCCTCCTAAAATGACTAACCTAAATCAAAGGGAGATGCTTGCAAGCCACACTCTGGCTCCAAATGGGCTGCTGATCCGAGCACTTGTCTAATACTTACTGTCTGCAATGCTAGGAGGAACAATCAAGCTCTCCTCTTCTTCCAGATCTTCTCCCAACAACATTTGTAAACATTCATTTGCCAATCAAAAAATCACAGCAAGTTTATGCTACACTGGGCCTTAAATACCTGATTAATTCTAGAAATTACCAAAATAAATACAGGCTAAGTCTTTGCTCATTGAATAAGGATAAAGTAACTTCAAAATCCACAGCCACTGGTTGCCATGCAACCTGCTATAGTATTATGGCAGAAATAAGCTGTGCTTGAATTTTCAGTGCCCTCTTGCTCAGCCTTCTTGATGTTGTGATACTCTAATGCTTCTCAGCTAACTTCCATTAAGTAGTTTTTTGTGGGGTAGTATTCCAAGGTTAAAATGATTAAATAACTTTTATGGTTGATCAAATATAAGCCCTTATTATACACAGTAGGCAAAACCATACATTTTAATTACTTTGTTATCAAAGATCTTGGTATTTACATTTCATTTTTCAGTTATAATTCTGAATTTAGTTTGACCTTCATAAAAAAGAGAAGACCCGAGATTCTTGCTGTCTTAAACAATTTTTCCCATAAACAATGAAAACCATTAAGACATGGTAGCAACAGAAACAATGCAATGAGATATCCACAGCCTATTAGAAATATTTTCTGCTGAGATATTTTATTTATTTAAGCATCACCTTTTAATTTTTCAGTTTAATTTTTAACTACTTTAATTATTTTTCACTTGATAATACATTTGCTGTCTAGGGGTGATATATCAATATTTGATAATATTGACATTACATTAATTCAAAGTTCATTTAGAGCTATCAATAGCATTTTTCCTTTATAAGAAGCATATTCCAGTATAAATACTGAAATAAAAATACTAGTTTCAGGAACTCTACAGAACTGTGCCACTAATTGGTAACAAAGAAATTCTCTGCAATTAAATTGCACTAATATTTATAGAGACATATGCTTAAAAATTCATGATTAGGCAAAGTTTGTATTTTGCATTTTTGGTTTCCTAAATTATTTGAAGAAGAAAGATTTCACAGACAAAGATCAGCCTAATAAGGTCTTGTTTTATATATCCTGTTATTACAGAAATCTAATGCAATTCAAAATCTATTAACCTGTACAACTTCTGTAAAAATAGATTTATTAGATGAGGACAGAAATATCATGTGCATAATTTACACTGTAAATACATCAAAATAAAAATTCTATCCTTAATTTGCTAATAAACAAAAAAATAAAAGAAGTCTTAATATATCTATGTGGAAAGATGTTAAGATCACCCTTTGTAAGAAAATGTTTTATTTTGCCAAATTTAGAGTCACTATTTTCATGTGTCTGCTTAGATTACACAGAAATGTTAAAGAAAAAAATAAAGATAAGTTTAAAAAGCCTTTATTTAAATTCTTAGAACCTTTTTTTTTTACTACTTTGTCTTTCCAGAGCTTTACACAGCTTTTGCCACAGTGTACAGTGATCTTTAAATATATACAGTCAAAAAATATACTTATGCTTGTGGTGGGTGGTTACAGACACATTTTCAAAAATTACTTGCTTTCATACTGTACTAGTTCATAACAAATAAGGAAAAAAATACTAAATAGAAAGCATGACATTAACAACAAGCAGTAGATTCAAATAACCTTGCAGTCAAAGCTTTGTAACCTAATTCTAATAATGGCTCAAAGATACATGGCATAATAACATTTTCTCTTTTTCAGACTGTAATAATGTTCACACACAAACGCATGGCCAGACTCATCGTTATAAAATGATTGTTTAACACATTCCTTCTAGGGCTTTTTAGTCTCATGTCTGCATAATGTGCTCCTTTTAGCATCTTACCGTGCAACACTTAAAGTTAGCTCCATACACCATCGCTATTTTCTCATTTATTTCGTTACTTTAGGGAAAAACTCCAAACGTTCCCCCTCCCCCCCAGCCTCCCCAATTAAGGAATGACTCTGAACAACAGTCGTTGCCTTCTTATTCCAGTTAAAGAGAGGGGAATGAGCTTTTCTGTTTGGAAACGCAATCTCTCATAAGTCCCTCTGCAAAGGGTAGAGGAGCAGACAGCACGTAAGTGACACATCGCCTTGTGTTCCCGAAACAGATGGGGGCACCATCCAATATGCTCAGCAGCATCGCTGCAGCGCAGCATCCCGGCTCGCGGCGGCGGGGAGCGCACGGCGACACTGCCCAGCACAATTTGAGCTATTAATAATTAGCAATGCTAAACTGCAATGTCTCCATCCTTGCTGTCAGGTGTTTAGATAATGCCATCAAGCGTGGAGCCTGGCGCCCACAGTCGTTTTGTAAACTCTATCTATCAGTTTAGGAATGCATTTCAGTTTCCTGGCGTGCATACAGTCGACCGGCTGGTGAAATTACATTGTATAAAGTGAAATACTGTACTATGCAGGAGAAGACAGAAAGCAGAAAAGAACTTAAAGGAAAACTTTAAAGGATCTGTCATCAAAACTTTAAATAGGCCTTTCTCCAGCTGTAGCTAAATTATTGTACTTCTTGATACTGTTTGCTCCTCATAGCAATTGAAAGCATATGTAATTTAACAGCAGGCCTCAATCCTTTAATAAGCTGTCTTTAAAATACCTTACATGGATTACCTATCTGTAAATCTGCTTCCCATGCAGAATGTGACAGCATTATGGAAATTGTGAGTTCAGTAAAGATGGCATATACCAAAGAGAACCACATCTGCACACTGTAAGATTATACCAAACATTGGAGGTAATCTTTAGTCATTTATAATACTGCAGAATGAATAATTAAGATTAAGGGCTCTATTCTGCCCTTACTTATGTCCTACGTATCTCATAATTTTTTCCCCCCCTGTAAATTAAACAGAAAAGTAGCACTGCAAGGCTTTCTTGCTCAAATTATGCAAAGTTGGTATTCATCTCTCTGCAATTTGGTGCACATCTAAGGAAGTTTGGCAAAAAAAGGAACGATCACATATGGAACAGAATCCATACTAAAAAGGGATATCCCATGTTTGCCAAAAGGAGCAACTTGTAAGTAGCACATATTTCCTTATCACTTAAAAAAAATATTAAAGAAACAAAAACCAAAAAAGACTTTCCCAGAGCAGAAACACAGTTCAAAGAGATTCTGTGCTCTGAGTCACTCTTCTGAATATGCAGCCTGCCTAGACAAAAAGAAACACAAATGTCTGAAAGCAGCTCACAGCAGAGGGGAGTTGGCAAGTTTTGGCAAGGAAAGGGCAGCACTAATGTTCCCTGACACTTGGATTTCTAAGCAGAACCTATTTCTGCACTTAATAATATGTAATTTCTTTGACCATTTACTGGTAGGAGAAGCAGCAACAGGAGAGTTTTCTTCAAACCCGCGCTGGTGGGCAGGAAGAGGAGGAGAGAGAGGCATTAATAGTAACCAAGGTCCTTTGGGGGAAGACCTATACACCACCAGCCAGTTATGTTTTCCTTGCCCACCCTCGGCTCCAGGAGTCTGCAGACTCTGAACATATATTTTATTCCACAGTATACAAGTTCTTTACAAACCCCTTTCAGCTGGGTACGATGATATGGGGTCTACAAGTTCCACAGCAAATTAGACCAGAACCCATCCCTGGACCTTACAGACTTACAAATGCCTTTATTATTTGCAGCAGATGAATGAAATGAAATTGCTGTCTCACCAATAGCCATTCATTATACTCCATCACAGAAATTACAAACCTGTTAGTGCCAGGATAACAGAGCCCACAACGAGCCTTGGCCTTTTGCTTTGCTCTGGCAATTTATGAAAGCCAAACAAAGGCAATTTTTTGGAATAATTTTTACTAATGCCTAAGATTCACACACATGGTTAATGTCTGCTACTTTGGAAACAGTGGCATTTCTAGGACTTGGCATTTGAGACAGCAGATGGGTGGAAATAAATTTGCCTCTGGGGTTAGGGCGCTGCACCAGTCTTCTCTGCCCACTGTAGAACTGTTTGTTCATTCCCTCTTAGTGCAGAGCAGTAAAGACATTGCCATTTAGAGCATCTGAATCTGAGCTTTAGCACCCACTTTATTCTCAGCATTAGTGCTGTGTATTATTGTTGGTCATACTAATACCAAAATACATTGCAAGCATGTACAGCACATGCAAGCCCTGGAGAGCCTCCAGTGTTAAGTGATATCTCAGCTGCTGTGGCAGCTTTCTCACATAAGGAGGACACTTTCCTCCCCCCAAGTGAGAGCCCAGAGAACACACGTCTTTAAATGCAGAATTAGCTAAGCAACTAACACATCATACGGCCAAATAAACAATATTCCCAAGCTTGTTAAGAGCTAAATATGGCACTTTAGAGAACAATGCACAGTCAAATGAATTTCAAGACAACGTTACCACTAAGACATTCTTAATCCTCTGGTCAGATGTAACTTTAAAATTGTACAGAAAGTGAGGAGATGATTATTAAGGGAGTGAGAACATATTCCAGGTCTAAAACAGACATAGATAAACTGACACATGCACAGACATCTCAGATGGCGACTCAGCACAAAAAAATCACTGGGAAAAAAAATCCCTTTGCATTTCTATATATATTTGGAACCGTTAGTTCCTCACTGCTGCAGTAGCATTCATTTCCCAAACTTCTGAAATCCTCTTTATCAGTGAGATTCTCATACACTCTTAAGAGAAAGTAATGGTAACCTATCACTTTTAAGACTACAGCTTTTGAAAAACCAGACTGTCAGAATACTGCAGGATATACAATAAAAGGCAAACGAAAGGCAAAGAGACTGGCTAGATTTTTTAATATGTTTCCAGCATCCACGATTCTATGATTAATTTGTTCTCTCTCATCCTCTTTTCAAACTGGAAGGAAAGTCTGTACCATTTCTGAGTCTAGCATTACTTCCTGCTCAATTCAGGGATTTTATTGGCACAGAAAGCAGATTGATAATGATTATTATTATGAACATTTGCAAGGCAACAACTACTGCAATATGTGGCTTATACTAAAAGGAAAATTGCTCTCAAGTACCAAGAGTAAATGTCTAGTAATCTCTGTATAATCTCACTTTTACAAAATGAAGAAAGGTTTTCCTTCCCAATAGACATACAAAGTGCTGGAGAACCCAGACAAAAAACTCCACTAGAGTAAAAGCACATCTTAAGCAGTTCCTGAATGGAGCCATGAATCAGAAGAGCTGAGCATTCACAAAGCTGTCTAAATATACACAGTTCATTTGGCAACAGAACTTCCCGCTTAAATTGACATGATTTTCTGTTGCTTCTGCATCTGAAATCTTACTATCGGACCTCTAAAGAAATGGAAAGTTTTACAAATCTCTTGGATTGTCTTGCCATAACTGCCCAAGAGTCTTTCTGGAGAAATTAGGTTAGTGGGTCACTACTCTTAGTAGATGGTTTCTTGAGCAAGACCTAGGTCGTTTGTAGTTTGACAGATTCCTGGCAAATGCCTTTCATTTCAAAAGATATTCACAATCTCCAGCACTAATAATTTTACTCACATCTCTCCATGCTGTGTTTTAACTAAAAAGAGAGAAAAAGGCAATTCACAATTCACAGTTCAGTACAATCTTCTTTTCTTATTCATAACAAAAACTAAAGAAAAGTTTCTGAGGGAGGAAGGCAAAGGCAGAAACAGGTAGATTGGAATGCACCAAGATAGCTCTTTTCACGTTTTTTAAAAAAGAAAATATCCAGCTTCTAATTTCTCATTATCTTCACAGAAGTGCCATGCATTTGAACAGCCAGGATGAGGAGCTGCTGCTGACTCTTGGTGTAGCCCAAAGCAATTATTTTATGTTGGTTCCCAGATCATTTGTGTTGGGCATGTTTTGGAGGAATGACAGCTCAGTGCTCGAGAACCTGCGTGAAGGCTCCTTTCACCTGCCCTGCACATGCCAGGTCACTTTGGGTGTAAAAGCCAGCATTCTTCTGTGAAAACAATCCACTGACTAAAGGGATAACAAGGTTAACCTGGGAACCTTTGTTTCTTACCCTAAACTTAGCAGTCTTGTGAGATGCGTATTCTGTTAAAGAAATGAAATTAATAATAAATAAAGAATACTGTCCTGATCTGCAATATCTTTTTTTGGAGCTGAACAAAAAAAAAAAAACCCCAGAAAAGACAAGTGAGGGAGAGAGCAAGCCTTTACAACATTTTAAAGGCTGTTTTTGTTTTACATAGATTTTTTTTTACCACTTCCTTTCCTTTTCAAATGCATTTAGAAAACAACCTCTATTTTTTAACCTTTGGAGAAACAGTGTCTTTGAAGAAACAATAACAGATCTACTGGATGTTGAAGATCTGCTATTAGACTTGATAAGATGTTTCAAGGAAGACTACAACAACAGAATAAAGAAGGAATTCAAATTAAATCAGAAATGGGGATGATTCAGCTTTAAACTCTGCTTTATCTATCCATATACTTTTCTTACTATTGCCTTTGTATAAAGAACATTTCCATTTTGATTTCCCACATCTTGTTCTGAAAGAGCTTTAACGCCTTTCATTTGGCGCAAGTGGGTCACTTTCCTAACACGTTCTATTTGCCAGAGCATTGGAGTGATTTTTTCAAAAGGTATCCTGTCATCTCTGATATTGCAACTGATGTAAGCCCTGGGAGGTGCACACAGTAGTGTTTTTTTGATCAGTTAAGTATTTGACATTGTCTTCTAAATGCTATCTCTTCTGCTTCCTCAAATTCTGGAAGTATATACTTGCAGAAGAGATCATCTGCTCTGTCTCCTTGTCTCAAGACAGAATCAACAGTACTCAAGTTCATCTAGAAGCTAATTCACCTATCCTTTCTCTCCTTAAACACATCCCATGATGTTCCAGAGCTTCACCTTCCTTGTCTTAACTGATTTCAAGTACAGATGTTGAGGTTTTTCGAAAGTTAGAATGCTCATATGATGCAGTAAAGCTGGACCCATTCATTCCTCTAGCTAAAGGAACTATTTGTTTGACATTACACTTCCAAAAATATAACTGCCTGCATTAGAATTCCTATTTCATAATTCTCTTTTTAAGTGCTGCTCTGTGAAATAATTTATGACTATGATGATTTTGAGTAATTTATTATCACTTGCACCACTTTCCCTTTTACTCTTCATATTCTCAGTTGTTTCTACTCCTTTGGTAAGAGGACACCAGAACTACCTTTGAAATAAAGTGCTGAAAGATACAGAGGTTTTTGCAATCTTTTAATTTTTCCATTCCTGTTTCATACTGCATACCTATATTTTCTTGTCCAGAATTTATAGGTTTGTTGTTTACTTGAAGTTCCAAGGGTGAAAAAGTAAATTTTCTCCTCCTCCCAACAGAAAAAAGTAATTTCCTGCAGCAGCACAGTGGAAGGAATCTGATATGTAGAAGAAGCAAAAAAAAAAAAACCCAAGACTAAAAGAAAGCTTAAATATATTAACAATAGACTGAGGTAACATCTTCATTTTATCTGTTTGTCTAATGAACATTTAAAATCAGAGATCAGCT
This sequence comes from Geospiza fortis, assembly GCF_000277835.1. Classification (NCBI taxonomy): domain Eukaryota; kingdom Metazoa; phylum Chordata; class Aves; order Passeriformes; family Thraupidae; genus Geospiza; species Geospiza fortis. The sequence continues at coordinate 3,632,919 of NW_005054353.1, read as the reverse complement.
AATTACACATAGCAACCATTTCTTTAGTAATAAGCCTACGTGCTGCCTAGGCTTATACGAATAAATGTGCAAATGCAAATAAAACTATTCCCGCCCTGAGGTTTTCAACAATCTTAAGTGACACACACATAAGTTAATATAGATAGAACACCCTTAATATGGATAGAATTTTAAACTATACGTTTAAGGGCTTTGTTTTGTTTGCAGTTGAAGAAAGGATCAGTACTGCAAAATGAGAAGTGCTTTAGAAACAAGTACTTTGCCTCAGAGAAGAAATCCAGGCAATCTTACTGTTTTCTAACAGTCCTGGTCTATCCCATGTCCAACTTGGGGGCAAGTTCCAATATTCTCCTGTATCCTCTCCCCTCTGTAGCTACTTCTGGAATGAATTTTCCCTTTCTAAAAAGACTACAGCTATTTCTCATTTTTCCCTCCGTTTACTTATTCTCAGATTCACTTTCAGTCTCTACACAGAATACTGGATGAACTCCATACCTCTTTTTTGTCTTCTCACTCGGGTAAGATTATACTGGGTTATAGAAATCCCAGATTAATTAAAACAACAAATTCACCACTCTGATCCATATCAAGGCTCAACTTGCCTTATTTCTCTGATGTCAAGCTCCCCAGCTCAAAACAGTTCTTAATCTTGCTTCATGTCTTACTTAAGACTACTACACCTACTCTTCTGGTTTTACCTTTCAAAAACACAGCCTATTCATCCACACAGCAAAGATCCCCCTGTTAATTGCAGAAACCTTACAATACTGGTATCTAGTCAGAATGCTGTTATCAAGATACTTCCTTTCCATTGCCTTGGCCATGTGATGTCTATTTTTGCCTCTTTCTGCTGCCTTCCCTCTCCTTTTGGATGAAACAAAGTATTTGTCCTCACTTGTGCAGAGTATTTTCTTCCCTTTTCACTCAATACCTTGAGGTCTGCTCCATCTTCTCCTGCTAGATGAGCCAAGTCTCCAACTCACACTTCCTGTACTTCCACAGCATTATCTGTGCTCTCGGCAGTGCCCTTCAGACTTCTGATACACCTTCCAACAGCATCCATAGAGCTTTTCTTCTTTCCAATCCAAATCTCCTTTCTTGTTCTCATACATCTATAAACTTGTTTGCTGCTACGTGCTGAGACCAATGTATTGACTAAATACTTTCTGACTGCTTAAGCATGTTGTCTGTCTATATTTTGCTCCTTTATTTTTTCCACTTGCGTTCTCATTGCAACACATGACCATTGAAGCAGTAGCAGAAACAGTCATGAAAAAAGACACAAGATTTTGCAAACATTTAAATTTAAAATATTTCCCCTGAAAATCTGAACAAAACTGTATGGAAAAATACATTAAAAATACAATCAACCTATAACCATATCTATATTTAATCTGAGGATGAGGTGACAAAATATTGACCATTTAGTCCTGCTTTAAAGTGAAATCATTGTACAAATACTGAACTATTACACAGACTTCCATTACAGTTGTTAAGAAATATAGTAAGAAATATCTAAACAATGGTTACACATTTTTGTGACCCAGCCTACAAGTCACTAAATCTAAGTTAGCTAGAGTAATCAATAGAAGACAACATAAGTTTACTCCAGTATTATAAGTACTATTACTACTATCATAAAGACACCCACCTCCCAAGAAAGTATGTGCTCATTTATACTTCCCACACGTAAAGAAACGTGGACTTTTCAATTATGATGGGGGCTATCCCTTGAGCTCTAAAAGAATCAGCCCAAAACGTTAGATCCAGACACAGAGAAATTTTTATCTGAATTTGAACTTTGCATGTAGTGTTCATCTTTGATGAATGGAAAAAAGAAAAGTAAATTCATTTTTGTCCTGAATTCACACACTATATAGTTTGAATAGCTGTAGTATGAATTCTCCCTTCAGAGAAAATATACTATAAAATACATATTGCTACTAACCTCAGCTGCAATCTTGTGGTAACAAAAGTATATTTTATGTTTTGAGTTAGATTGGATTCCAGCTTTCCAAAAGTGGAAGGAAAAGGCAGCAATCTACTTTTCTACTCAGTTTTCAAGGTCTGATAAAAAAGTTGTAACAGGACTGTGACTAGGCTAAAATAAACATAGATAGCAAGGCATTGTTAGAAAAAAAATTAAACAAGTCTTTTGTAAGTTTGTCAGGAGAATATCACCATGATAAAAAGTCTCCTTCTATTGGAGCAGAGGATCTTGGAGACAGGCACTGGAACTCTGCCTTTAGTGATTCAGGCTGGAGATACTTGACAATGGACTGTGCCCAAGGCTTAGCCAGCCATGGGAGCTGCATGGGGAGGGGCTGCACAGAGCTGCTGTTCAGAGGCTTTTTTTTTAGTAAGATTTGGCCCAAATGTAAGAATTTGATCTTTTTCAATCTAAACTTGTCCTGTGGAAGGGAAGTTGGGAGGGCTGTGCCACACCTCCATGCACTTCAGCAGCAGATGTTCTGGCTGGTGTGGCACCAGGGCATGGAGGTACCTGCTCCTGCCCAGCCACCCAGGCACTTCAGCACCCACCTCACAGAAAGCCCCACAGTCCTCTGAGCTGGGACCGAGAACTGATTTGCTCTTATAAAGACTACATAAAACTCAAAAATATCTCTTTTTTTTTTCCTTAGGTATAGGCTATCATTTCGATATGTGCAAGAGATTCTAATGATAGACGCAGTCTCTGCAGATTTATCAGGGCTTCCCATTAACCTTTTCAGCACCTCTCTCTCCTCAGCAAGGGCTCCTCAGGAAGCAGCTAAGGAAATACTGCCAGCACAACTGTATGAAAGCCACCCTGCCAGAGATCCATGTGGGATACTGATGATCAACGCTACAGCTTAAGAGACTTTCTTTCTCTGCAGAGAAATACAGCTGTGGTCCTTCAGGAGAAAAACATTGCATAATTTCCACTTCTCTGCATGGATTTTTCTAAGCTGATGCATTGTCTGGATCTTTCTCATGCAGTACTTTCTGCTGTTTTTGAAACCTCCTACAGACATATTTTTATTAAGTTCACAAACCATAATCCAGAGAGAAAACTGAACTGGACTCACCACTGGCATTCTCCTATCAAAGAACAGGATCAAATGCCTTGTTTAGTGGTTTTCCATATTGGAGCAACAAAGATAACTGAACCTAGATAAACTATAAAAATATAAAATAAAACTACAACTGTAAATAACTAATTTTCATAAATTTAGCTGCACACTGAGCAGGTGAATTTTGACCTTTCCTATTTTGTACTTTTTAATTTTTGTATTTTTCTGCTTTTTAGAAAAAGCATTTTGTTTAATTTTTACTAAGGAAAAAGACTTCTGACATAATCCACTGCAAATTCAGAAGGGTAACTTTAGTGCCCAGTCTACACTTACATTCCATGCCATTCTGTTTTTCCCATGATTTCTTGCAGTCACAATTCCAGCCCAATTTTTAGACTAAAGTCATAATGATGCTTGTTTTCACATTTTCTGGTTTTGTATATTTATAGACAATTTTTAAGATGATAAGAACTGTCAATCTCTTAAATTTAGAATGTATGTATTTATCTTGTCATTGAAAACTTTATAAAAATCCAGCTGGTAGTGCTGGTAGGGCACCAACTAACTTGGTGTTAAGATCACAACAGTTCAAGATGCCGTGAAATTGGACAATGGCACTTTATTTTACACAAAATAGTATTGGCCACAAATTCTCTTAAAAGAGATGCTCAATTACTATTATGTATATCTAGTCCACTATGTATATCTAAGTCCATTCTATTTTGGTGCATTCCTACACTGAATTTATTTCCACGTTTGAAATGCATACCTCATTCTCCTCTGCAAGGAGATTCAGGTGACTAGGAGTTTGGCTTGCACCCCTTTCTACTCTGCCAGACCATAAGCCAATAATACAGGCTGCATTTTTTACTTTTCTGAGTCATCCAGATAAAAGGAAAAAACAGTAAAATTCCCTGCACCATGCACCACTCAGATAACAAACAGACAAATAAATACAAGCAAAACAACATCAATCTTCATGTATACATTAAAATAAAAATAGAGTCTTTCATATCCCATGAGTTTGATCCCTTTTTCATCTTTTTTACTTTCCACTTTCCTGTCCTTACCCTGGTTTTTGCCCTCTAAAAGCAAGCTACCCCTCCTCTGTACTCCTGCGGTCATGGATGCTGTTCTTGTTTCTGGTGAGAGGCTCTTACTCCCTCTCTGCTTCCCCAGTAATGACAATTGATGTCCTCAATATTCTTACTTACAGCTTTCCAACAGGGAAATGTTCACTTTCTCCATCTAACCCCAGTGTGCCCCTTCCTGGCCCATATCAGTATCATCCCAACATCCAGCAGTCAGGGGGGACTGCCTCTTTTCCTCTATAACCTTAATTGCCAAATGGCTTTGTGGGACTCCAGGTGAGTAAAAAAGCAGCAGAATTAAGGAATTAGGAAGAGGACACATGGGGCTGAGCTGGGATGGGGGGCTCTGGCAGAGCTGCCGGGCAGCAGCGGCGGCGCAGCGCCCTGGCAGTCGGACACCGCGCTGGCCTGGCCTCCCACTGGCTCTGCCCACGCCTGCGCCACGGCCAGGGAGCTGCTGCAGGAGAAGATTGCCACGGGGAATCAAAGGAAAACCTGAGGGATAAAAATGGATAGCTTCCAATTAAAATTACCATACTGTAATTTTGTTAGTTATCAGTGACAGACTAAAGTACATGGCAGCTTAACTGACAAGAAAATGTCCTTTTGGGCATAATACAGTGTACAGATCTTTGACTTTTTAGCATGCAGTGTCCAGATGGTACTTTTTTTGCTTCACGTTGCGATCAGGAGGCAGAAAGGCCATTTTGGAAACGGTGACAGTGAAAGCCAGGATAGATCAGAGGCACATGAGGCTGCCTGAATGTATGAGGATGTATCGTATCATTGCAGGTAATCCTCACATGAGGGTACGTACACTACGAAGGATATTTTCTAAAGCTATTTGCTGGAGACACTATCAAGTGCACTTAGAGCAGTGGTTTGTGAGGCTGATTAGAAACCTACCCTGCTGTTGCTGAATGTCTGTTAAGACAAGGAACATTTTATTTACAAGATGTAAAGAAAAACGATTGCCGAATAATAAAATGTTCCCCTACATTCCAGCATGCTATATTAACTTAGGAACGCTATTGTATATTAAAAAGTGATGCCCTCTCCATTTTTTCCCGCAGTCTTTACTTTAGAGACGTGCACAATGCGCTTCCCCCCACCCTACAGGAAAGATAATCTTTCTTCTTCAGCACAGCACAAATCCCGCGGCTAACTCCCCTTGTGAACCTGAGTGGTATTGACATGGGGGTGTAGAGTCAGGCAAAAAACCAGGCATCTTCTGATGAAACACATAAACTACACACATTCAAGAACAAAACAAAAATCTTCTAAAAGCCTGTGTGTAAGATAAGACTGCCTTGGGGGCAGCTCGAACTTGCGGTCTTGGCCATTTACTCAGGATTTTACAGAGCCATCTATTACAGTATTCAACAAAAAGAAGTACTTCAAAAAGCTTCTTTTTTTTTTTTTCAGTTGGAAGTACAATAATTTCTAAGTCAAAATTTGGAAGTGTTCCCAGTTTTTGGCAGTAAAATGATAATACTGGGCATATCATTTTAAAGTGGAATCTCATGGAAGTTAATTCAGACGACAAGGTCACTTTTAGACATTTTTTTCCCTTATGTTTTGGACTGAAAATAATTCCCAAATCCTATTATTTGAAGCAGGGGTACTTACCATAGCAATCCCTGCCTCCCCTGATACACATGCTACCTCTGAGATAGAGTGCCTTAAAAAAAACCCCTCACAAGAATGCATACCATGAGCCTCAGAATTTTTTACGCAAAGAAAAGAAAAAGTTGTACACTAAGCAATCATATAATATACCTTTGTACTGCTTGGTTTTAACATGAACTTTTCAAAAGTGTGAGTTTTCTTCCTTTGTACAAACCAAACAGTTTAGGTGAAAAGGAGGAAATGGATGCTGGGCTCTTCTAACAGTTAAAGTGGAGCATTTACTTCAGTGAAGTAAAACTGATAAACAAAAATCAATTTTGCCCAAATATTTCCTTGTTCTGTTTTGCACCTCAAGCTTAGGGTGTGATGGATGCCCTGAACCTGTAAGTGCTACTACATTATTATAATTAAAACACCAAACCAACCAACGAAACCCAGCAGTGTGTTTGCAGAGAATGGGAGGCTTATGGAAAATCCTGATTAAATTACTGCCATCAAAATAAAGAGGCAAGTAGGGCTCAGAGAGATCAAATTATCTCTAGATAAGATTAAATCAAGTCACACAAAACTGGAGGATCTGAGAAGTATCACAGGTATAACATCATACATGTCACAAAAGTATCTCTGAAGAGAATTTATTTTTATTTTTTACATGTGGCATAATTTGATTTGACAGTACATATCTCCAGTATTTGAGTAAAGCTCCAAAGTCCATTTATACTAAGTTTTCCTTAACACCCCTACCTCAATTTCTCTCACATTTCCTCTCACACATAAATCCCATTCACATTCTATAAGCTGAATACTGATATACTATCAAAATGCAGCCTACATTTATCTAGAACAAAGTATAAACATTTCCAGTGTGTGTACTTAAGATTCATTTGCTTGCCAAATGGCTTTGTCTCTTTCCTTGGTTATTGTCAGAAGGAAGCATTTTGATTCAAATGACTGAATTCCTCAAGCTCAGGTACTGCTGATAATAGGATTTATGACAAGCTAAAAAAAGCAAAAAGTGATCAGAGACCCTTTTTTAAATGCCATCAGACTGCTGATTGAAGGTATGACTTAGAGGCCAGACGTAAGGCTGAACACATGTGGGCATGTAAGGAGATTGCCTCGACAGCTATGCTCCCATACACATGCCAAACTCCTGATGATTTAAAAGCAAATCAGAGAGCACAATTTGGAGAGAAATATTAAAGTATCACCAATACTTCAAAAAAATGCTTTTTTTTTTTTCAGTGGAGGGCTATTCCTTTTTTCTCTAGCATATGTTCTATTGAGTAATGAAGCAAAGCAAAACAAAGTAAGCGAGCAAGCAAATGGCAACCAACCCTTTATTCTTCACATTGTTCCTAGCACTGTGCCTCTCACTAACTAGCTGGTACTTGCAGCTCTGCTCTGTTTACTATTGGCTGCTTTGTTTCTGTGGAAGCACTTTGATACATACCACATAGAACAAAAAGAGGAAAAGTAAATTCCAAACTGCAAGAATCCACCATAGAGCATATCTAATGGCCATCTGCACTCATGCTTAAAGAAAGCAGAAAAGCACACAACTGAAAGACTTTCCTGATCTTTCCCCCTCTCTGCCATGTGTCATTTACGCATATGAATCCAATGCATCTCGGAGATGATTATCTGGCAGTGTCCTACTAATCTGCTCATCAGTTACAGGACAGACAGGCACATTTTAAGCATATCAGTTCCTCTGTGATTCTGAGTTAAACTGAAGCCATGAGAGATAGAAGACAAACACATTAAGCCAATGCAATCCTAAAAGATGATAAAAGCTTTAAGCGAACCACGAGAGCCAGAGCCCAAACGAGTGAACTTTAAAACAGTCTATGTTAAAATAATGAAATGTTTCCATCAAGTATTTCCTTATTTTAATTTTTTTTCTGTATTGATACACAACATGAACGCATTCAGCATGTTTAACAGAACAGTACAGATGGAAAGAATAACAACAGAAACTAATTCATTTTGATTTCTGCTTTACAAATAAGAGAAAGACTTGGTCTTCTCTGAAAGATTTATGAGGCTTCCCACCATAAAGGAGCCTGGATTACAGCTATGCTTACTTTATAAAATGAAATTCTGCCATTACAGGCAAGAGTTCATGGCTGTAATTATTTCAATGCACTTCCCAGTCAATGTGTCTTACACAGCTGAGCCAAACCCTCTCTTACATATGCAGGTCATTTCATAAGAAGTCTAAGAGCTTCAACAACTTTGTGTGACCTTGCATTGAATAACACTGGAAAATTGATTTGGCTCTAGTAATAAAAGACCGTCTGCATTATCTGCATTCTAATTATAATTAATATAACCAGGATAACTGCTGTATTATTTACGATTAGAGCTATAGTGAGCACAGTGTAATAATAATCTGCTACATAATTTTTTATTGATCTGATGGCTTTATTGCAGAAAAAACAAAATGCTACACTGCTGTACTACTAAAATTGCCTTTCTAGACATGTCTGTTTAGAGGAAGAATGTTCATTTAACATTTCTTTTATCTCATCAAATTCCCATAGATTTTAATATCAGAGAGAGTATGATCCTTGCTTGCATGCTTGCTTTTCTTTTTTTTTCCTTTTGCAAAAGGAAGGAAAACTAGACTGATTAACATATCCATATTTTCTATTGTTCATTTCCTGGGAATCATTCATTCCTTGCAATTTTTTAGCAATAGCAACACATTTTCCTAACAGAATTGGGCTGTACCCCAGCAATGTAGAGCTCTCCATTTCAACAGAAATCTTATAACTCTACATAAAAAATTAAATTAAAATGTTTAAAAAAAATCAAACTAAACTGAATTAATTTAATCTTTTCTGAAAATACTAAACCATCACTTAGAAAGCCAAATCACTGTTCAATGATCTCACATTTGAATTCCTTTTCCTAAATTCTAGTGAAATGGAAATGAAGGTCTTTATTTGGCAAAAGCAGATGTAAACCTGAGTTTTGTTTTGGCAAAACCTAAATATGCAGTGGGAAAGCTCAAGGCACCATTTGTAGGAATGCAGTAAAATATCTGAAAATGAACACATTTTGAAATTTTGATGTAAAACTCAGAAACTGGAGGGGAAAAAAAAAAAGAAAATGTTTTCTAGGAAACAATTCCAATCTGCCCTAAACTCTTTAATGCCAAATTAAAATTTCCTGTAAATAATACATCACTATACTTATTTTCTGATCTCCACTTGATTCCAAGTAAAATAATGAAAAATGTCCATAGATGAGCTTATTACTAGACTTCAGAGTTAATATATACAAGTAGAAATCTTGAGAGTTTATTCTCAGAACTTGTTTCCAGCTGCATCAAGACAATATCAGAAATTAATTGCAATGTAAGATAGAAAAAATACTTAGATATTTATAGGAAATTTATAGATATTCACGATTAAATATTATGTTACTAATAATAGGTGTGTTGATGTTATCATCTATAAAGAAAGATGAATTCTCACTTTCTTATTCTTTCCCTGCTTGTTTTCATCTCCTCAGTCTGTGCTTGTGGGTGATGTTTTCATTTGTTTGCAACAGCTTCCACACCTCTTTACGAAACTGACTGCATTTAAGTTCTGCAGATTCCTACCTAATTATGTTATCGTAGTATATTATTTTATTTTAACTTTCAGAAAGAAAAAACAATCAAACAAAATTCTTGCAGCTGCACAGGTATTTAGCTCTAATTTGTACTGCTCTGAAGTGTTATCAATTTAAATGCAGTGATTTGCCATTGAAACACTGGCTTGAAATAACTTGAAATACCTCCCATTACTAAATTGCACGATCATCCCACCAGAACAAGGTTTAAACAGAACTTATTTTCCTCCCTAGGATCATCTGTGACTTCTCTGTTTAGTTGTCCCTGCATTTTTTTGCTTATCTAATTACTCCACCCCCAGCAAGTTGCAAACCCCCAAGTCTCCTTCCCAGAGCATGATGTCCAGAAACAGGATTTTCTTTTCCACCAGGATGGTTGTGACAGCCTCTTTTAGAACAAGCACATCAAGGAGAGACCACACAGATGTTTGCAGGTGTGGCTGTGTCTGTCATCCCTGGGTACAAACCATTTACATGTGAAAGAAAGAAAATTTTCTAAACTCATTATTACTTAAAAAAAAAATTAAAAATAAACCAACTTTGGGATTGAAAGCTATGTAAATTGTTGGTCTATATATCTGCATGGAGGCTGGAGATATGTACTTCACCAAAATACTCTACCTGAGTGCAACTGAAGGAAAGATATAGGTGGTCTATAGACTGCTTCAGTTTTCTGCATCAGGATGTCCTGCAATGCTCTGCTTTACTTCATTTTCCTTAGAAGATAAAGGAGCATTTATACTTGTGTGACAGGGACACAGATGTCCGGTATGGAGGCTCTTGGAAAATACTTTTTTCCCTGATCTTCTGCCAGTCTCAGCTGTAAAACTATGACATATACAAATGGGATGCTGAAAAGGCTTGAAGTCAGAATCACATCTAGAGAACTGACACAGTCTGCCCTATGAGCTAAATTCCAGTTCCACCGATGCCAGATTAGATTTTCCTTCACCGGGCTTTGGCTGATCTGCTCAGAGATGTCCATTCAGGTTGAGCACTGATTTCAATGAATTTGGATGGATGCATGGATGGATCTTGACATCTGGAATTATTCCAGACAACCTGCTATAGTATCTACTTTTATTATAATAAAAGTAATAATGCTAATCTACCTACACCAACATTTTGGAGGATTGTATGAATACTTCATTCACTGAGAGCATTTGGGTTTTTCTTTGCTTGAAACAGCTTTGTAAAGAAGGCAAGAAGAGTATCTAATGCTTATTTTTCTTATATCTGAAACTGTCTTATGTCTGCAGGATGGAGAAATGCCAAAATTCCTTCTTTCAGCTGACTGCTGTGGGATTTGCTTTGAAATCTTCCTAAAGACTTTTTTTGTTATTATGTAATACCAAAAAATGAATTAGTGAACTACTCATTTTAATGATGTGTGGTTGTGGCCTATTATAAATATATAAATAGATGCTGGACTTTTCATGACACCTCAATTCTTTCTATGTCCAGTGGACCCATTTACAAGAAGTAGCAGTTGTGTAAACTCATCCTGGCTTTGAAAGGTTCTTTCTGTATCACTCATCACTGAGCACGGTGTTTCTGAGGACCACATTTGGTCTTTTTTCAATGGCAGGTCTCAAAGGTATCCAATACCCTCAGTAGGTTTCTTACTGAGATAGAACCACTTAGAATTTATTAAATTGTTCTGAGAAGAAAATATACGGGTAAAATCCAACTGACTCTTTCTTTTCTGACATAACATCAGACAAGAGGGAGTGAACCTTCTTCCTCATCAAAGCCTACAGATTTAATTCTGCATGTAGAGAAGAATAAGCAGATTATTGAGATTATTGACCAGATAGATATTGTTAAAGCTGTTCTTCTAAGCAGAGCTATATATTAACTCGGTGAGAGCCTCACAAACCATGTATTTTCCTTAACATGTCAAATGAAAAACAAATAAATTATTTGGGCTAAAGTAGGTCCACTTAATTGAAGTTTCTCAACAGAATTTTCTTTTATTTCTGCCAATTTCTTTAGCATTACCTATCATGTTATATTACAGGTTTTGTTATACATACATAAAGAAAAAATTTGAGTTATGCTAAAAATATTTTAGAAATTTTTAAATAATGGTAAATCATAAGGTTAGCAACAGTAACATTCCTACCTCTATTTGTAAGAAAGCTGCAAAGAGGTTCAATTGATAACTTAAGTGAAATTGGTTAAACTCCTCACAGTTTAATCCAGAGCAAACAGTGATGAGTTTGTTTGACTGTAGAGAAAGTATTAAAATAGAAAGATGGAGAGATTATGGAGCAAAAAAATCATGTCAAGAATAGTCAGAAAGCATTTATGCTAATGCTACATTTTCAAACCATTTGTCTCAGAAAACCAAAGGGGTTTACTTTTTATGTTTCTTTAGCCACAAGCATTTTGTTTTGAAAATGGGGCTACAAAGTTTGCAAAGGTCCTATGAAATGTGGGTCTCATTTCTCCTTATTATTTCAGGCCATACAGATGCCATTTTTTAGGCCATCCAAAAGGATGCCATTCTCAGGATATAACAGGGACATAGTCCATGTCTTACAACAGAGATAAATAGCAAATCCTTCAAAATTTGCATTGTTCTTAACAAAGTGTGGAAGTGCAGCCCCATCCTTCCACGACCTCCCACCTCAGTTTTTATGTGAAATTTCTGTATTATTGGATGCTATTTCTCAGAATATTCTCTTCCATTAAAGAAGAGGTGGCTCTGTGTTTTTCTACAGCAAATATAGAGGCTGCAAAACTAAAAAGTGTTGTGAGGTATCCTTGTAAATGTAGCATACAGAAAAAGTGTTTCTGGACAAATAGCAGCAGCAGCAAGGTAAAAACACCTGTCTCCTTTGCCCCTTCCCTTAGTCCATGCCTGAACTTCAAACTCTGTTTTTGGACTATTCAAAATGCTAGTATGAATAATAACAGGGAATTACTTTTTTACACCAAACTACATAAGGAAATTAAATTAAAAAAACCCTATGCTAATGCACTGTAAAGGTTGCAGTTACAAATCACAGATCTGTTCATGGATATTTCATGAGCAGAAAAAAGGCTAAATTTGTCAGATAAATTATTCATTGTGAATTATTTGCTCAGCTCTACACTTTGCATGTGCACTGTATTTATAAATTTAACAGGGATTCTGGTGGTACCTTGGAAAGCAGCACAGTGCAAATTCTGCATATTCTGATGCAATTTCCAATTTCTCTCCCCATATATGTTCTGTGTGTGAAATTCAACCCTCCCACACAATAGCTTGTTACCGAGGCTTTCTGCACCATTATGAAACCCACCCCCAGCTCTCCTCCCTAAAGCAGGCTGGACTTCAGCCACGGCTGCCTGCCCTCCCCTGGGGTGGGTGTGGGAGCCAAAGGCCAAAGAAGGGGCTGCTGGTGAGTCTGTAAAAAGGTGTGAGGCTAAACTTGGTTCTGGAGCTTGCCTGAGGAACGGGAGGGCAGCCTGTGAGGTGTGTGCAAGGCTGGCCTGGCTGGCTGCCCTTCTGCCCCACAGCCTCCCCAAAAGGCGTGCAAACACCTTACTTGGCAGCAAAGCACTCCACAGCTACTGCTTGTTTGAGCTCATGCCAACAATGATATTCGGTGCATTTTACAAGAAAAATCACTGTGTTAAGTCCTCTTGATTCAAATGGGGCAAAATGAGAGATGGTAAAATGGCAGAAGAAAGGTGGAAACAGTGCACAGCACAGCATCTCCTCCAGCAAATAACTCCGGAGCAAGGAGGAAAACCTCCCTGAACAAAAACACCAATATAAGCATTAAAGGACAAAACAATCAAACAAGCAAACAGTTTCAGTCACATACCAGGTCAAATCTCTTAAATATCTTAAGAGAAAACAAATGGGAGAGTATTGGTTTTAAGTGAAAATTAAAATAAGCTCTAACACATAATTGTATATGATTGGCAAGAGCAGAATTTTTCAAGAAGGGCAGACAGTGCTTTTAGTGAGAGATAAACACTTTTTTCTTTAGCAGGGATGCAGAGCCAGAGCAGGGAGATGATTTGGCAGTATATTGACTGCATGCTTTTATCCTTTCGGCTGCTTAAGTTCTAGGAGAAGTAACTTGAACAGGACTACAGTTTAATACACTGAGGCTTACACAGAAGGTATTATTTTCTCTTTGACAGGGTCCAGTGCTATTTTTACGCTGTTTGATAGAGAGCTGCTGTTAGGCCTCAGGGAAGGAATAGTGATTCTTTAAGTAGGGCTTTGCCTAACAGCAGCTTCCTCCCTCCTGCCACTTCAGCCACCTTCTCCGACATAGGAAATGCTTGACTCTCCTTTTACCTTAAAAAATACATGTCATTAACTATCTCTTTGGTAATCTGCCTAACAAACCCTGGTTTGTTTTTGCAGGACGCCTAACTCCCAACACCAGCCACTCTGTTTATTAGTCCCTTCCTCCCCACTCCAGTGCCCAGCCTCCCTGCCTCCTCAATCACATGTGTTGTTTCTCATTTAAATGAACAGTTGGATTCTTTTATTTCTTACAAGTGCTGGATTCGCCTTATCGCCCTCATTCCTTTGGGGGTTGCCAATTGGTTTTATCCACGGATGTATCATTTCTCATGCTTCCCTTTTTTCTTACAAAGAGAAAGAACCACTTCGTCAACAAGCCTCTCTGGAGTGGAAGATTAAAAACCTAGACATCACCTACCTTGCAGCGCTACTCCCAACTGGGTTGTGTAAAACTCAATTAAACTTGTCCCCATTGAATACTGCATTACAGTACATTAAACAGAAAATTCTTCAAGCGTGATGACAAAGCTTGAAACCTTGCCTCAAAGCTGTTCCTTGTAGCTTTCTTTAACATTTCACTCTTTATGGTGGAAGTCTCCCGTTGACACAACTTTAGTCCAGCTATGAAAAATCACAGAGCCCCACAGGGATTAAAAGAGAAAGAGGAGGAGGGTGGGGGGGAAAGGGAAATAAAAAAAAAAAAAAAAAGAAAACCCTGTCAAAGCTGGTCTTGGCACTTTCTTTAGTGTATCTGTTGAAACTATATCACCAGCAGAGTAGAAACTATGAACAACCTGACAGTTTAGAATAACCCTGTGTTCAGTCTCTTTGGTTGCCTTTCTGTATTTCCTTTTGTCCAAGAGAGACAGGTCTTTACAATCTCCCCCAATTACAAATTTTACATAATGCCCTAAGATTGGACCAAACCTTGAATTAAGGAAGGGTGTAAGTGTGAAAAAAATTACTTCAAGCCAAGAATTACAACATTCTCTCAGATGTTTGTGCTTTCTGAGGAAGTGTGAATTAAGGTCCAAATTCAAAGCCATGTGTCACTGTGATGCAAATGAAATACCAAAAAACTGCTGCTAGTATTTCAAGTTTTAGTTTCTTCTCCTTATGACAGGATGATAACACGTTTACAAAAAATTTGTTTCTACTGCTAAGAAACAGTGTGACCTCAGGTATAAGCAAATTTTCAGTAAACTAAGAACTGGAAAGATTTCAAATTCTAAGGAACTACTCTAAGGAACTCTCTAAGCTGTGAGTTGTCCATGGGATATGTAAGTAAAAATTTTATGCTAAAATTTCCCAAAACAAGAGTTATCTATGCTGAAAAAAAGAAAAAAAAAGGAGCATATCAAATGAATTCAGAAAAATTTCCATTTTTCTTACAAAAACCTAATGAAATATAGCCATGTTACATGTTAGCACCTTTGACTCTAAGTATATATGAGTTATCAAAAGTCTCACCTACTGAGTAGCTACATTTCAACAATCCATCAATATCTTTGCAAATAATTCTTTACTCTCTTGACTTTATAGTGATAGATGTAAATAGATATGCTCAACATCCAAATTGTTCCTAAACAATAAGGCTTGAGATGTTTGCTTCTTACCTCCTGTCTTAAAAGCATGTATACTCATACTGAACGTCTTACAGAGCATGTGAAAACATTTAAAAACAAGACAAATATTCCTGCATTTCAGTGACAAATGCTGTAAATTTCACACTCACTATTTGGGCTGCTCAGACATGAAGAATACTGTATAATTGTTTTTCTTTCTTGTATGCTGTTAAGTTTATGCTAAATATTCTGGCCAGAAAATACCAAAGGATTTTGAAGATGCCACATGATACACAGACTATCACTCTGCAAAACTTATTTAGCAGTTTATTATGTTAAACTATGTGTAGTTAAACACTAGATTATCACCCATAGACTGCTGTATAAACTCTGAAAAAGGCAGAACGATGCATGCCACTTTCAAAAGGGAACAAATGCCCTTGTAGTTAAGCAAGCCACATACCAAAAATCTGGTTACTGCCAGTTACTTCTGGCAGTTCCTTTTCATTGCCTGAATTCTACATGAAGTCCTATGTGCTTTCTCTCTTGTGCTTTAATTTGCCAAAGAGTCCTACTGCTAAGACAATATTTAGGAGCTATGATGAAAAGATGTTAAGGGACTTGTAAGTCCCTGCTGGTTACTTACCCTGACTAGTGACAGTTTTTTTCAATCTCTGGAGGACAGAGTTCACTATTACTGGGTACATACAATTCATGGTACATTATACATAATAAGAAAGGACTACTCAGAGATGTGGCTCGTTCTTCTTTAGACATTTCCTCTATGCACCTGAATTTCTGCAGAGTCAGAAAATCAGGAAGGAAATGAGAACAATAAATGAGGAAAATTATGGGATGGGTCTTTTGCTCCATTACATCTGTTTTGTACCAGTAGATGCCAATGAAGGTAACTGTGATGTAAAAAACAACAACAACAAAAAGACAATGTACCAACCAAAGGCTATATACTGAAAATATTTTAAATATATTGAAACATTAACAGCTGTTCCCTGTGTTAAGGACATAGCCTATCTGGTTTAGTGCTATGAAAGAAGTCTATTTTCCACAGAAAGAACATTTATGTCAGGATAAAGCAAATAATATAGCAACTCTACAAGAATACTGTGTTTAAAATTCAAAGTTTTCTTTCACAATATCATAGGAAAGTAAGAATGTTTCTCAAGTAATTTTTTTTCCTCAGGGTTTTTTCTTTATGTGTCCTTTACTTATGGTATTATTCTACAAAACTCCTTTACTTAGCAAATATTAACCCATTATCATGACACTTGTCATATGAAAATAAATAACAGCAATAGGAAGGCTGTACCATATTTTTAAAATTTTCTTTAGTTGGGCATGTGCATCCACTAGCTAATTCTGTGGAGCCACAGCAATTTAATTCATTGAAATATGAATCAGAGGCAGCCTTTTACCAGGATCTGACAAGTTGCTACTATGAAAGTGATACAGTTTGATAAATCAGGTGTTTGATTTGTAGCATACAGCTAAAATTTGTTTGGGCCATTTCCAAAAGACAAAATAGATTCAGATTTACTGCTAAAAACTGCAGGATCTCTCTTTTCCTCCAGTATCCAACACTATTAATAATAAAAACTAACTAATGAACTAATATTAGTGACTGGAGTCTGCAAACTTCAAAAGCAAATTGACTCAACTTTTCTCTAAAAAGAAAGAAGGTAAAGAAACTAAGTAAAAAGAAAGAATGCTTCTGGATATTAATGTGGCGCTGTCTCTCCCAAGGGCTCAAAGGAAACCTCTGCTAATCAGCTTCTATTGATTCCTCTGTAACATCAACATCCTAGAGATGACACATGGGACATGGTCCAGCCATACAAAACTAACACCAAAAGATAGCAGTCCTGAACTTAAGAATTTTCTTCAATATTTTAAGCCTGAAGACCAACTCTTAGATCTGTGTATCAGTTTAACAGCTGAGAAGAATGCCATTTAAGAATATGTTTTTGTTAAGGAAAAACTTCCCAATGGGTGCTTTTGGAGATGTCTTTTACTCAGGAACTGAATCCTCTCTCTGTACAATTAGTCCTTTGAATATTCAACTTTCAAATGTTTAGGCTTTGCAATAATTAGGGACACACCAGCACAGGAATCATGCTTCACTTTCCTGAATGTGTTCATATGTCCTCGAAGAGAAGGTCATGTATCAGCTCACCACTTTTTTAGAATCCTCTAGCTGAATATATTATAGAGCTTTTTTAGGTGTAATTGATCCAAAATTATTTTTTTCCTGCTTACCACCACTCTTTTAAAAAGCAGAGAAATGGCAGTTTGAAAGAACAATTTTTAAGATGCTGTGGATAGTTTTTTAAAGGTATCAAAAAACTGAAGCTGCTCAATGTCCAAAGTTAATCCACTTGTCCTAGATTATAAAACTAATATCAAATCAATAAAAGAGAATGCAGAATATAATTTCTTTTACTCATATTTCTGTACGAAAAAAGGGAAAACAAATAAATAATGAATTTTAGGAAATATATCAAAATACAGAGCACCAGTGCCACACCTACATAAAGCTGAAGATCATACTGTGGCAAGCTAGAAAACCGTCGTGCTTCCCTTGTTATGGTACACTGGATAAAAATGAGAAATAGCTGGCATGTACAAACCCAGCACTCTCATGACTCACTGCAGAGCTCCTGATATTTAGGGATTTACATAGAAAGGACATGGAAAGAGAAAGAACCATATTTAAAGAATCAGTCTCAGCAGATCTGTTGAGAAAGTGCAAAGGACCAGAAGTGGCTCACATGAAAGCAACAAAAACAGTTAATTCCTTAAAGAACTAATAAAATTTCAACTTTCCCCCTAACTTAGCTAGTTAAACCCAAATAAAATACATAATACTTTGCATGACAAACAGTAAATTGCTCCTGGACCACTGGTCCACGAAAGATTCGGAATGGGGTTCTGAACCTACAGCCAGTGCTTGTTTAGCCCTAATTAATTTCTACTTTAGGAGGGAATGAAAGATAAAAGTCTCAAAGTCATACTTCAGACTACAGTTTCCACCAAAGTAAGCCACTGAAAAATATCATTGTTTGTGATTTTATACTTCATTTGCTCCCGTGATAAATATAATTTAATTGAACCTTAATCATAGAACTGGCTTAGCCTTAGCAATCTGTCAGTCTTATTTTAAATTTTCATTTAATTGTAACTTGAAAATGCATTTAAACCTCACATAATTTAAATCCATTAAAATGCACGTGCAGTCACCATAAAAGTGAGCCTGTTCACATTTAAAAGAACAGATTATTAATAGAAGATGCATAGTGATCACTTGATGCCACCCTTCTCATTTCCTAGTGTAAAACATTTCCTTTTCATCTCATACTTTAAGATCAATTGCCCATTTTATCATGTCAGTAAATGTTTTGTCTGGCCAAAACCAATGTTATCTCCTCTACATCTCAGATGCTTCCATTTCTACGTGTCTGAACATTTGTTTCAGCTAAATACTTCATCTTTGTTTCAACTGAAGTTAGCACGGCTTCACCAAGGACAGGTCTTGGCTGACCAACCTAGTGACTGCGTCAGTGGACAAGGGAAGAGCAACAGATGTAATTTGTTCGGACTTCTGTAAAGCCTCTGACATGGTCCTCCAGAACATCCAGCTTTCTAAACTGGAGAGGGATGGATTTGACAGATGATCTTCTAAGAATATGGTTGGACAGTCACATCCAGAAGCCAGTGGTTAACATCTCAGAGACCTGATGGACATCAGGGAAAACTGGTGTTGCTCAGGGGTCCTGACTGGGACCAGTGCTATTTAATATCTTTATTAAGGACACAAACAAAAGGGTCAAGTGCACCCTCAGCAGCTTTGCAGAAGGCACCAAGCCGACACACCTGTGGGTGACACACCTGAAGGATAGGATGCATCCAGAAGGATTTGGACAAGATCAAGAATCAGCCCATGGGAATCTCATGAGGTTTAACAAGATCAAATACAAGGTGCTCCACCTAAGCCAGAGTAACCCCTGGTATCAACACAAGCTGGGGGATGGACAGATCAAGAGCAGCCCTGTTGAGAAGGACTTGGGGGTGCTGGTGGGTGAGAGGCTGGAAAAGATCCAGCAATGTGCACTTGCAGCCCAGAAAGCCAAACAAGCCCTGGGCTGCATCAAAAGCAGTGTGGGCAGAAGGTCAAAGAAGGTGATTCTGCCCCTTTAATCTTTGGTGAGACCCCATCCAGAGTGCTGCATCCAGCTCTGGGGTCCCGAGCACAGAAAGGACATGGACCTGTTGGAGTGAGTCCAGAGGAGGCCACCAAGATTAGAGGGAAGGAGCACCTTTCTCATGAGGAAAGGCCAAGAGAATTCAGTTTGGTCAACCTGGAGAAGAGAAGCCTTTGGGATGACCTAATTGTGGCCTTCCAGTACATGAAAGGAGGATGGAGAAGGACTTTTGACAAAGCATGAAGCGACAGACAAAGG
Organism: Geospiza fortis; assembly: GCF_000277835.1. NCBI lineage: Eukaryota > Metazoa > Chordata > Aves > Passeriformes > Thraupidae > Geospiza > Geospiza fortis. The sequence continues at coordinate 3,613,227 of NW_005054353.1, read as the reverse complement.
GGTATGTCTTCAAACTGAAAGAGAGTAGGTTTAGACTAGATATTAGGAAAGAATTATTTACTATGAGGGTGGTGAGACACTGGAACAGGTTGCCCAGAGAAGTTGTTGATGCCCCATCACTGGAAATGTTTAAGGCCAGGCTGGATGGAGCTCTGAGCTACCTGGTCTAGTGAAAGGTGGCCCTATCCATAGAAGGACAGTTAGATGATATTTAAGCTCCTTCCAACCCAGGCCATTTTACGGTTCTATGATTCATATTAGTCAATTCCTGTTAACTCAATGATTCTCAGTTTTCTTAAACATGTCTTTCATTTTTTCAGATCTTGAATAATTAGTGCAACTGCCCTGTATGTACTATCTAGCTGCATTTTGATTTTTTAAAATAAAAAGTTACGCTGGTTACTTAATCCATCTGATACATCAGAATAAATGTCTATTCTAGTGTTTCTAATGCAATTTAACTTTTCAACATTCTTTCTACATTGGTTTGCACTCCATAAAGTGCATATTTTTCTCTATGTTGTCTTCTACTTTCATCATTTTATTGCAAAACTAACATTCTTCTGTAATTTATAAAGTTAATAATAGATATTTTCTTAAGGCTTAACATTGCTAGCTAGGACTTATTCTATCTTCTAAAGTCGTTTTCAAATAATATTTCCTCCTAATGACTACTAACCTGTGCTGGTACAATTGTTTAGAATAGATGGAGCCATCCATGCAGAAGTATGTATTACAGCTATAGGAAGAGATTTCAGAAACTTCTGCAGCTTGAGTTAAATACAGGCTGAGGTGTTTAACTGAGGCCTGAGGTTTTGATTTCTGTTTATATATATGTATATGCATGTATGCAAGTATATATGCCTACATATTATGATATTATTACAGGAAATTATCTTACAGGGGATTTCTGCTCCAGAAACAAGCCTTGGTTATGCATGCCACCGACCAACTCAGTCATGTGCATCACCACTCAGTTACAGAACATCTCTACTAAATCTGCTTCAACATCACAGCTTGCTTCAAATATCACAATTTGAGCATGCTCTAGCATTGATTTTTGGTTGTCAGCATCACATTGCCCCATATGCCCTCACAGAATGAAACTGAAACAAGAAAGAAAAAACCCAAATCTGAAACAGCAATTTTTTCCATGTTTTTTTTAACACTGAAATTAAATTTTAAAAAGGTTGCTAAGTTCTCTCCATGTTTGGAGTAACACAAGCTCATTCCTTACATATTAAAAACATATTGAAGCAGGTTGCAACTTCTCCACACTTGCTTCAGTTTCTTCAGCTGGGAAGACTGAGGGTGAGAAGAAGGGCACCTGTAGGCACCAGGAACATCCTGCCTCAAGTGCAAGACCTGCAGTGAGAGACTCCTGTATTTTCTGCCATGCTGCAGTTCTTTCGACAGCCTTCAGTCTCCCTTCTCCCCATTTCACTATACCCACTTCATAACCTGCCTCAAAGAACAGGGTGCAATCTCCATTGCACCAGGAAAAACAGATGCGATCTGCAGTGCTGGCCTCGGCACCACAGTGCCCTGGTGGGCAGCCCTGCTCCTTGTGGCCTCTGCCCACCTTAGCGAGCAGTGCTGGAACACCATGGGAGAAGGAGAGAAATGCTGATATTGATCTTTGGATCAGAGAGTACACACATTGATCCCCAGGATCAATAGAGAGGTCAGGATTCAGTCACACATGATCTCTAGCTACAGTTCTTAAGCAATTCCTGAAAGACAGTGGAGGGAGATGAATGTATGGATGACTGAGGGTTATATCTTGATCCCATCTTCTGTTTTAGGAAACCTACACTCCAGAAGAGCTTTTTTTTCAATTGCTTTTGTCTCTGAATCCATTTTCCTGAGCATAAAACAAATCTCAGTGTCCCCAGTACTGCAACACAAGCTATCCATTTCCTTTAGCATATACAATAGTTTTAGACTTCTCTAACGCAAAGAAGCTTCCTTTAGCTCCTAAATTAACAATGAGAACAAAAATGAACACAAATTGCTTTAACACAGACTATAAGTATCATCAATAAATAAATTAGTCAGGATCCAAAATATGGCTACAGAGTTTGAGAAGACAGAACTGCTGGCTCTGCCATTGCCTGCGCAGGCAAGCACAGTAATCACCTACTGGAGTCTCCAGAATAAGAGCAATAGGAGCTTGGGGACCTAATAATAAATCAATGGCTTGCAGGTCAATTAAATGGCCAAGAAACACTTGAATTCCACTCATTATGTCCTAATAATGGCCTTGCTTGTAAGCTGCTAAAGATGAAACACATCTAGCATGATTTTAATGCTTCATTCCAGGTAGCCCAGCTCCACTACCCACTTGGACATCATGGCTGCACATCACACTGGTTTTGCTGGGAGCTTGGCACCTTGAATGTTGCAGAAGGGTCTTCTCTTATTAGCACCAGGCTTAATCCATTTGGAAATAAGGGACATAGAATTCTCACACCTCAGTGTCCATTATACACACAACCACCTGGAATGGGGGAAGAATGTATTTCAACATTTTTCAGCTTTTCCTTTTACATGGTACACCATTAGTTTGTCTTGTATCAAATACACAGTAGAAGTATTTAATAGGAATCACTATAGAACAGTCTGCAGATTAATCCAGCCCTGTCTCCTCACATACAGACATTTTATACTCAGCACCAATGGAGCTGCCTGCAAAGAATGACCCAGGTTTGATATTAGGCTTCTAGGTCATGGTTTCACCTTGACAACAGCTCTTTCATTTCAAGCTGTAACATTTGCCAGGATCCCTAAGGTGTTTTCATTTTTGTCAGGAAGTATAGGGGGGAAAAAAAAGTATGAAAAAAATGATAAATCTTAATTCACAAGCTACAGGACTATCTCTGTGTCTCCAGCACAAAACTTAAAATCCAATCCAGGACCTGGATGTGTATTAGGAGGCTGCAGATTTAAACCTTGTCCACCATGATCAAACTGGATTTATGGAGCATCATAACTCTCCAGACACCATCCAGCAGCTTATTAATTTAATAGACTCCTGTCCATTCCATGATGTTCCTGCCCTGACAGTCTCTCAAGATAAGGTGAAAGCCTTTTGACAGGACAGAGTGCATATATATTTTCTTCTGTTTTCTTGTGGATGGGGCTGTCGACAACTTGAAATGTGTGGCTCAGCAAATTTGGGGCTTTTTTCTTCCCTCTTGCTTTGTAGGGAAGATGACAGAGGTAATGGCACCATGAGCCCCAGGGGTCACAAGGTTATTGCAGTCCTCAATAGTTACTGAGCATAATGGGTAAAAAAATAACTAAAAATAAGAGACATTTAGCATATATTTCATATCCTGAAAATAATGACAACATTTTTCTTAAAAAAATTCTAAATGACTGATTCTACTGCAATTGACTTAGAAAAATGAGGGAGAAATACATATATTGAAAAAAAAATCTCTGCACTCTGCTTGCATTTATTGTTGCCAGGGGTCTCAGTGTATGAAGCAATGTTTCTTTTCATATGGTCACAGTGTGAAGTGCAGACTGGGCTTCTTTTCCATCCTGAACATGCTGTCATAGGTGAGGTTTAGACTCAGTTTACAGCTTTTTATAGCTTCACGCAAAATACTAATTCCATGCAAATCATGTCAGTATTCTGCCTATTTCCTCATCTCCTCAAATGAAAAATAATTCCAAGTTTGAACTATGAAATACACTCCACAGTAAGTGGTAAGAACATAGAAAAAAGGCCCAAATCAATATACATATGAGAACAACTCATATAATTTGGCTGCTAAGTAAATTAAATGCACTAATAATGAACAAAAGCATTTTCATATTAAAAGTGGAAATTCAGTTGTACTCTGGTATTTCTTGTCATCTTCCTTTATTATCTATATGATCAGAATTTAAAAGTCATGTAATAATATACAGTGTGCTATTATATGCATATCCATAAAGATGCATAAAATAACCTTTTTATTGTTGATATTAATAAAATATACAAGGCCCTGAACTCTAACTCCCTAAAGCAGAAAATACCTCACTGGATCTATTTACAAAGGTAAAAATAAAATAAGGAAAAAGTACAGTCCTGCTCTGTGAATTCTTTGAAGCTGAATAGTGTCTGAAGTCCACAGCACTGTGACTGCCATCAACAAGCCATAAGAACCACTAGTGATGGAGGCAAAACATTTTCTCCTTCTGTGTCCATCAAGACTGATTTGCAATACTTTCACTCATAACAGTGACATTTGGCATCCCACCTTCTCAACATCCCTGCAAAACTAAACAGGGAGCCCAACATCCACTTACCAACCATGCCCTTATGTCTGTATCCACATTTTCTTCCAATGACTGTGAATGCAGATATATTATTCTATGTAAGCATTATGCATATATAATATACTTCTCTTGAGAAATAATTTGCAATTTTTCATTGTGTAAATGAAATCCAAAACAAGCTCTTCCTTAGACCTTTGATATTAGGATGTCACATGTGTTCTGTTAAAAACTCAGATTTTTTTGTCAGTGAATTCAAAGAAGGAACAAAAACCTTTAGCACCACCAAAGGCTTCAGCACGTTGTATAGCTAATGGAGGCATCCTGTAGGACAGCAGATGCGGCAGTTTTCTGACTGTCCAGGTGGAACAGACTTAGTAAATTTACTCAATTTGCTTTTTAATAGCATGTGGAAAAAGCCCCTTGCAATCTAAAATATATGCCCCAAGTTAACCTTTGGCCTACTAAACAACTTGTTTTCTGACCCAAAACAAATTATACTCATATTCTAATGCAGCAGTGTTTAAACTTCTTATGGTGTTTGACCTCTGTCTCATTAGGGTCCCTGATGCTGTATGTCTGTGATGCAATTTACCATTACATTGCCTGAAGTTGCAGGGGAAAAAAAGTATGTGCTAGCTGAAAATTCTTGCTGGGGAAAACATGGTATCAAGGATCTCACAGAACAATCAAGAAAAATAATCCTGTCACCAAACAAAAATTTAAGTACCCTTCTGTTGCAACAATTGACTTTTTCTCTATGTCAAAAATTAGAATGTTTACTTTAAATTAGCAAAATTAATTTAAAACTGCCTTCAATTTTTCTTAGTGGTTTTATGTAACCCTTCTACAATGTTTGTATTTTCAGTACATGGCACATACATCAGCTAAACAAGCTGCCCCAGTATCAGTGAAATAAGCAACCAGTTGTGTGTTTACTGACTTATTTTATGAGAATTATGGGGCTCAGCAGCCAGTGGAAGCCCCAGAAGGGTCGAACACAGCCCTCTGCCTCCAGCCCTGACTTCTGCCCTGCCCTCTCCTCTGTGCTGCCTTTCCTCAAGCTTCTATTAATAAATTAACTACATGACACAATTTCAACGTGGGCAGCTGTCATTTTAACTAATATCATTCTGTAAATCCACCCTAGCAGGCTTCTTCTCTATTGTGATTGGAGAATAGACTTTTTTGGGCAGGTTTCAAAAGCCACATCTGTTTGAGCAAGGACCTATTCCTTAGCTGTGTGGAGCAGCCCTCCCCCGAATTTCCCTCCCCCCGCTCCCCGTTTTTTTGTTCACCAAAGAAAATGACAATTCTCGGATCTCACCCTTAGGCAACATCCTCCCTAGCAAGGATTTTGTTATAGTCGCTCAGTGGGCACCGACTGTGATTTCACTTAGGGAGAGATGGAGGCTTTTTATGGCACTCGGTATCCTGTGTCCGCACCACCAGCACAATTAACGGGAGCACCCTGTGGAATCACTTAGGGAGATGTCACGCAGTGCCTGTGCAGCCGCGCTGGGGCAAGGACGGGCTCTTCCTCCTCCCGCATCCTCTCAGAAATAACGAGGGGCATAAACTACTCAGTGAGGCCAGGCAGAGGAGGTAATAACACCAGTAAATCACTAATGGAAATGCAAAACCAAACACTGCCTCACACAAACTGAGATGACGGCTGGCTTAAAAATGTGCGAGTCAGTGCCTGCAGCCACCTCCCTTCTGGCAGCCATACCCGACCCCATCCCATCATTGCGTGCACCAGCACCCATCCCTGTCCCTCCAAGGGGCAGCCTGCAAAGCCATCGTTTCCTAAATTAGGATTTGCAGCAGGAGCCGTGCCCCACGGCTGCCACCTGGCCGGCAGCTCGCTCAGTGGGACGCAACGCAACCCGACCAGCCCAGACACACGTTACACATGTTGGCTTTCCTGAACAGAGTTATCCTGTGGTGCTCTGCAATCAATTACTGTTATACCACCATCATTAATAATTTTCTTAATGAAAATGATTCTGTTGATCTCCGTTGTATTTTAATTATCAGAGTTAAGCATAATTACACTGCAGCTCTGAGCTGGCATGTAGACTCCTTTAGGGCGCAATTTTGTTTTAACACACTGATAATGTAATTTTACATTGTGTCAGTTGTTTAGTTATTATCCAGTCGTACAATTCCGCTGTATTCCTGATAACAGATAATAACCTTAGCACCTCCTATATCCTGAAGTCATTTAAAAAGCAATATTGGAATTTCACAACTAGCTAACTTAATCGCCTTATGATTTTATAATTCTCACAGCTAAATATTTGTACAGACACCCTGTTTTAACAATGCCACTAAACATACGGTATCCATACATTTCACATAAATGGCTTAAATAATATCTAGAAAAATGTCTGTTCATGAGCATGACTTTTAGTCTGTGCAACTGTGTTTTTTACACTGTTTCTATTCTGGTCAGTCATAATTTATTTTTTAAAATCCTTGCCATTTCAGTGAAAGATTTGCAATAAATAAATATCCCAGCCCCCTCCTAGCTTGTGGGGAGACTCTTAACTGTGGTCTTAGAGATTTTACAGGTCTGGTGCACAACTCTGCTAGACAAAAATGCTTCTAAAGTATACAATGTAGCAATGATGATACAGTTTATGCATTAATACTTCCTACCACTGCAACTTGCTTGAATAATACTGAAGCTTTTTTCTTTTAAAGAACATATATTTCTAAATAAGCTTTAATTCATAAAATCTGGCTCTTAAATCTCAGTTTCTAGGACACATCTCAAATTACTGAATAGACTTTCTGAAAGTCCATTTTTGAAACAAGAGAGAATTTTACAATAAATATTAAAACAAAAAGAGCACTCCTTTTGAATGTAATTACAGTAGTAAAAGTTTCCTTTAAAAAACTGGAACGGAATAATGGCATGTGGCATGAGTATCCAACTTGTATCAGAATTTGTAAAATGGGATAATAATTCACTATCCCTAATGAACTGCTTAACTGCTTTTCTCTTTTCTAAATTGTCCTAGTATTGGGGAAATGTAGTTTTAAAAAATACAGGTGGTGATCCTAGACTAAACTGAATAATTAGAATAGCACTTATTTCAAGTACTGAATATTTATTCCATAGCTATTCACTTTGGATGTACTCTGATGTGTGATTATAGATAAATGTTTTCTTTATCTAAAGATTTGTGCAGAAGATGACTTGTGATTCCACTGTAATAATTTAGAAATATAATCCTATTTCTGCGCATCATAAATAAATAAAAATAAATAAATAAATAAATAAATATGCACATATATATGCACACATATGCTTTGTTTGTTTGCCTAGGGAAAATATGAAGTATTTTATGCAGAGAAGGAGAGCATTGAAGGCAAATAGGGACTTAGCCAGCTCAAATTCTCTTTCAACAGAACCTACACTCTAGGCTCCTGTCCCTGCGATTATTCTGTGTGCAATATGTGGGTGACTACAGTACTCCCAGCCTCTAGTGAATTGGAAATCAGACTGACATTCCTACGTTCTCCTGAAGGATCTGGGGAAAATTCTGCTCTCAAAGATATCTCTGTAATGAGCTAAAAGGAAATATGGCATGTGCTTCTGAGTCAGCAACTGATCAACCAATACTACGTACTGTTAGCCAATTCTAAACTTATCTTCGTCTTAGAAATGTGCCAATTTACTCCACTCATCTCATCGTGAGTTTACTATGGAAAACAGCTCCCAGGTGACCAAATCTGCTACATGGACAATTCCACACATTTGTTCAGCTAATTGCCTTCAGAAATAACAATGTATTGCTAAGCAAACTAACAAAATTATACACATGCAACTACAACATAACATCAAATTACAGCTACATGCCAGCTGACACCGTTTCATTAGAAGTAATGGCACTATAGGAGACAGAAAGCTAACACAAATCAAAGAAATGTAATCTGGAATGATGAGATACAAATTGAAGGGAGAAACATCATTCTATTTATTTATTTTACCATCTTCTATTTGACATTGTTTTGTGATCCAAGCCAATTAATCTTTCTAGTACAAAAATCCCAACAGAGCTCAAGGCAAGGGTATATGCTTAATGACTGACAGAGCAGCCACCTCAGAGCATAGAGAGGAGCAGAACACAGTAAAAGCAAAGCATATCTACAACTTACTTCCTGCATTAGTTTAGTGAAGCAGCAGGTTTTTAACATGTATTTATCCTCAAATTTATCCTCATATAATGCATTTGTGGTAGAGACGCCAGAATTCACCTTGAGTACTGTTCAACTGTCTCACCATACCTTGTTAACCAAGTACTAAAATAGCCAGCATGATCAGTGAAACAAAATCCATCACCTTTAAATGAAAATGCCAATATTTTGGGTTAATCAGATTGCATCAAACTGAAGCAAGTCCTTACTATTTGAAAAAAAATGTTGTATTTCAATAGAATAAGTCAGACAGGACCAAAACTGTCTAATGAATTAGTTAATGCTTCTAAAATACTTTGAAGATGGAAACCCAACTGGTAAATATGTGCTAAGTATTATTATAACTAAAGAAAGAATATCATACTTGATAAGACATCATTCTATGGGAATTTGTAGGAGCTATGTTTTAGAGTGAAAGTAGGTTCCCATGACATTAAAAAGTTTTTGCAGAAAAGTTTGCCTGTGTGTATTCAATATTATGAGTATTATGCATTATGAATGCAGCTCTGGATTCATGCAAAAAGCTTCAGTGTGTTTGATACTTTGCTGCTTCTTCCACTTGGGCTGCAATCAGCAAGCTGCGAAGGGAGGGCAGCTCAACCCTTTTTAGATCTGAGCCCAGTTCTCTAGTACTGCAGGTGTTTCAGGTTGTAGAATGAATGTGTTGACATTCTGTAATTATAATAGAAAGAATTTATAAGACCCTGGTGTGCGACTCATTTTTAACATGCAAATTCCCTGTTTTCAGCGTTTCAACTTTCAAAGGCTCGTGGCAGTTTAAAGGCAATCCTCTTATAAGTGTATAAATTGCAATGATTATAGGAACAAGTTGTAATTGTTTCTAGTAAGTTTTTAGGAGTCTTTGATGTTATGATTAGTGTTTTTGTATGTTAATATATTGATATGGGTGCTTATTTGCCTGGATGCTTGTATGCTGAAATGGTCACTAGGTTGCCTCAGCAAACAAATCTTTGATCTCAGTAGGTCTGTTTGGTTGGAAATAAAACCTAAAAGAAATTAAACGACAACAGTGCATGTTCTAAAGTATTCACAAAGTGTTGAAATTGGTGATTGAAATACAAGGAAGAAAAGTCATAGTTTTGCAACCTGATCTGTAGGGTAAATGCCAAACACAGCTACACTAAGTTATTTTTATTCCATGTATTCAAGTGGTGTTTTGTTTCTCTTTTTTTTTAAACATATTGTAATGATTCTGTCGCTGCATTTAGAAAGCTTTTACCGTGACTGCATCAGAGTGGTGCATAGTCCTTGGTGCTATGGACTGAACCCAAGGCTCTTTGTGCTGTTTCAAGATGCAAGACAAAAACCTGCGTACCTTGAACCAAAGGAGCTCTTAGATGTGGTGGGTTAGATAAAGCATCTTTGGCAGGCAGCCTTGTAAGAACTTGTACTGACTTGAACAAATCTGAAAATTCACGTAAGACACAAGTGACATCCATTGCCACTCACCAATGCACTCCAGTGAAACATCATCACATCATGCTGCTACGCAGAGACTGCAATGTCAGAGGTAACTACCCTGAAATCCAGTTCCATTTATCTTATGCTACCATGATGACATAAAGTCTTTTCATAGTCCAATCAAATTCTCATTCTTCATATGAAACTGGATTTCAGTTAGTAGACTACTATGTAATGTAAAATAGAGAAATGATATCCAGTATGCCCAAACAAAAATGTCAAAAGGAATTCACCTATTCAAAGTGAATAGGTTTCACTGATGTTTCTCAGGGCACTGACTCTCAGAGAGAAATGGATAGTATGTTTTATGCCAGCTGATGTCCTCCATTGTTTATAAAGCATTTAATAAACTACAGGTACCATGTGGGTTTTTATATCACTAAAAGAAAAAAAAGGCGAAACCAGAACATGGAAGAAAAATGGGAACAAAACCTGACATTAAGGGGAGACTTAGTATTAATTTTATAAATTTATATATTAAACAAGTATGCAACAGGTACATATTTATCTCAGTAGCTTACACAAGAAAGTAAAGAAAAAAAATCAGTTTGTGTTTACCTTTGCTGTACACAATGCAGTTGTTTTTGTTGTCTTCTACTCCTTGCCAAGTCACATCCAGCAGCCACTTGGGGCCAGCAGTCAGTACCATAGGGACTGAAGCCTTTGTCTTCTGTAGGAAGGATGATAACAAACAGATGCCATTTGTTCACCTTGATTAAGAACTTGAATAATAATGGTAATAATCATTTTATTTGCAAACAACAAAATCTCGAAACCCATAAGCCAAAGTCTTATTCCCCTGCCTCAGGATTTTTTTTAAAGAAGACACAAGCAGGAAGCTTTAGTTCTTTCATTGATTGAATGGTGAAACCATTATCAAGGATTTTCCGAATGATATTGGATCAGATCTCCAAGATTACACAGATCTCTGGTGGCTGAGAATTATAAAGGGAATGCAGATGACTTTCACAGCAAAGAGCCAAGTGTTTAGAAGTGAACTTTAGATACATTGTGCCTCATTATCAATGGGATCTCACTATTTCCTGAAACAGACAGGAAAGAATTTAAAGAATTGGTATCCATTTCAAAGATCTGTCCTGGGTAACATTTGTATTATCATAGGAAATTGTTCTGAATGGAGAATGAAATTTTTTCTCCCCTTTGGCATGTGTTGATGTGTGATTTTATTATGCCTGAAATAGTTATAATGCTAATGATTCACTGCAAAAAGACTATAAAACAAGTTGCATTAATACAATCAAAGACTTAAAAGTAAAGCATGACATCATCATACCTGAAAGGCATGCAGGCAATTTACCATCTCCTGTCTGTATTTCGGACTCTATACTTAAGGATTTTTTACTAGAGGCAATAAGGCAGAGACCTGAAATTTATTAGAACTTAACTCCTTTTACTAATCAAATGGCAAAAATCCTGTGGGTAATTCTGAGTTTGTCAGTATGTGGCACTTAGACTTTTATCATAGACAGAAGAGAGTACAAAGTAAAATAGTCACAACGTAACTTTTAATTATTTTTTCTGGGATTTAATTCTGTCCAAGACATTCCAACATTTTGTAAGAGAATTTAATTATTTTTTATACTCCACTAATAATTCTCTAGTTGTCTCAACCTATTTTTTATTGTAATATTCTGTATTACTGACCAAAATAAAAAAAATTAAGATACTAAAAATCCTATTTTCATGGACATTCCAGATGCTTTGCCAACATTTATTACTGGTAAGTATTCTAGAAATGCAGTGAAGAATAAAAACAGTTGCCACAGAACATATTACATTCATAAAAGATACCTGAAAATATTTATTGAAAATAAGATATTGCTTAAAATATTTTAGTTATATAAGATTGAATCAATAATCTTAAATAATATATATTTACTATAATTACATTAATATATTAATAAAGACAATAGAAAAAGATTAAATGTCACAGGTCTTCATATTTTTGTGAGTTTTTTATCTGTTTAGACTGTAATACTGTTTTATCAAGTACACTACGTCTTACTTAATTTTCATTTTAGATTTTACATTTTTCATACAGATGTTTGTGCATAAGTCACACTTCTATATGCACTCAATGACATTATTCATCTTCCCTATGTACTGGGAAAAAACAAACAGAAATTATGAATGAAATTAGGAAAAAGGAAGGTAACATCTAGCAAAAATATACCTACCTAGTGTAAAAATACTGAAACAAGAGACATGCAATGTCTCAACTCCTAATGCTGCTTTCTCTGTGGGAAGTTGCAGAAAGTATGTTTTGCTTATATGGAGTATTAAAAGAGTCAACCTAACTGCATGCACTAGTATTCTTAATTTAAATTCTAATAATTGACCAGTAAACAAAACAATTTTATTTTTTAAAATTCAGTTAAGTTTCTATGTAAATTATCAAGAAGCCTGGTATTGTCAGTTATTAAATCAGTGTAAAGCATATACATATGGGCTACATAGAAAAAAATGACAGAAACAAGGGAAGAACTGAAAAAGAGATGCAACAGATGAGATGAAAGGTAATCAAAGTAACACCTCTACCTTCTATCATAGAAAAGTCTGAACTTTACTGCAATTTACTCCAAAACAGTAATAAGGCTGCCACAGAAACAATTCAGAGTAGCTTTCCTCACACAGCTGAGAATCATACCCAAATTGAATACAAGCTGTAGCAAGAATGTTGGCAACTATGGCTGCATAGCAATAATGAAGAGGAGGATCAGGACACTCTCCAATACTTGCTGCGTTTCTCCAAGTGCCATTTCAGTCAAGCCTTTTACATGTTTTTGTGCTTATATGTGCTTTCAGTCTCTGGTAATCCCAAGTACAATCAAAAGACAGTGAAATATTATCCAGCAAGGAGACTTTTCCAAGTACACCACAAATTATTAAGACAATCAAAAAGGTTTTGGGATTTTTTCCAAAGTTGGAGGCCAAGTTAAAAAACAGAACAAACTAAAATTCTATCTTTTAAGTGCAGAAGGGATCATCTATTTAATTTTCACGAGATCTAATTCCTATTTCTGGTTTACTTCTTTCCAGACGTTTGACATTTCATTGTGTCTCTTCCATCTCTAAGGGTATTATCTGCATTAAGGTGGTATCAAAAAGCCTCAAATAATATCAGGATCTTCTTGTGCTGGGCAATAGTTTATCTACATAGACAGGACAAATAATATGTCCTGGGAAAGGATTATACTTAACCACATACTGCTGAGGAAGAATGAGATACAGAGATACCGTTTGACTTTCTCATGGAGATTAATTTCTCCTTTAGTAAGTGGTAGGCTTAGTCCCAGGCCACTGCCCCAGTTTTCTCCAGACAAGGACAGGGGCCCAGGCCTCATCCCTTCTGAGATGAAGCAGCGGGGGCAGCAGGTAGACTGAGCACCAGCAGTCAGCATGTGTGTCTGCTTTGCCATTTCCCATTTACAGGGCTTTTTCTGAACTCAAAGAACTCCATGGTTATCACTAAATTAGCTTCCAGGTCAGCTTGGCAGCTGAACTTGTAATCAGCTCTGCAGCTGTAAGTGGTCTCTAAACAGTAGAGATAGGCTGGAGGAGGAACAGGGTGTTTCTTCTCACAGCTCTGCTAGCCCAGAAGAACTGGTGGACACCTCAAAAGAATTTCCCATTCTCCCATAGCTCTGCTCCAAGCGGCACAGATATGTAAATAAACTTATTTTAATATGAAAGCAAAACTTCACAAGACCCCAGCTGCTTGTAAAGCTTGGCAGCTCCACTGAGGGATACCAGCAGTGGCTTCCCTTTGATGCACCTTACTGTCATATTGTGTGAGCTGTAAGGCAGGTCAGGACCACAGCCGCAGTTCTTGGGGTCTGGCATCCTGTGAGGTTTACACATTCATAGGTGTTCACCACTGAGAGAGGCTTGCTCTTGTTGTGCCTTATTACATAGTAAGAACTGAAGCAAGCCTGCTGATTCAGGAAAGGCCATTTCCTTAAAATGGTTAAAATGAAAAGACCCCAGTCCAAGATAACAAGAAGCTATGGTTAAATCAGTCATGCCTTTATCACCTCAAGATTAGACTACTGCAATGCGCTATACCTGAGGCTACATTTTAAATCCATTTGAAAGCTGAAGCGGGTGCGGAATGCGGCAACCCGCTTCTAAAGCAGGATATCGTGCTTTGAGCGCATTACACCAGTGCTTTTTAATTTGCACTAAGTGCCTGTGGAATTTAAGGCACTGGTTACAACCTCTGAAGCCCAGGACCTGTCTGTTTGAGATACCTAACTGAGACCTGCCAGTCCCTTTGTCTCAATGGCACAACCGCAACTGAGAACCACCAAGGAACATGAAAAAGGGCTTTCTTGGCTTGACACTGGAGAAAGTCTTGCAGGGCAACATGTTCTTCATGACAGCTCTTTTACCTTTGGGACAGCATCCTACTTGAATGTTCATGTTCATGTCTCAGAGACTTCTATGAAAATCATCCCGTAATTCATAAGATTTATTTGTCATACTGCAAAATTGAGTTGGTCATTCCCAAAACAGTGGTGGTAGGTGTTACCTACTTTATACTCTTTTGTTTGGGGTTTTTTTTAAGTCCTAGCAGGAATATCTCTAGCTTAAGAAATGTACTTTTTTACACACATGAAAAAAGCTTTCTTGATACAGAAGCAACAATATTGCAGCTGTTTGCATACAAGACTTCAAAAACCAAACATAATTTTATATCTCCCTCCAAAAGAACTGCTACACAAAAGCTTACAAAACATTTTCCCTGCTGCCCAAGTATAATCACAGGGATCTGCTAACATGGGTGCCTGTAAGATGGGGCCATACAGTAATTACCTCACATTTTTCAAACAAGGGCACATTACAGACCCACAGTATTGTTCACTGCTCTACACTAGGTAACTGTACATTCTATACTTGGGCAATGTTTCCCTGAAAATGCAATTTCTGCTAATGTTTTCATGCCATAACTAGACAAATTTGACAAGGACAAGCAGGGTCAAAACTGTGATCTCTCGGGGAACAATTAGAATTAGCTAATGAGGATAAAAGAGGTCAGGCAGGCATCCACTTTTCACTACCCTTTGAAGCAACTGGACAAACAAGAGAGGTAACCCTCAATAAATGTTTATATTCAGTCAAGAGGTTAATGGAGATAAAAATAGCCATCACAGCAAGCTGAAAATAGTTTTGCACTCTTGCTAAATGGAATCAGTGCTGACAAGTAACATTAGACGGGCTCTTTCCTGCAAAGATTTCTAACATATGATGTGTGTGGCCTGGCAGAAACTTGAGGCAACCCCCACGCTGAAGAAAAATACAGCATGATCAAGGTTGTTTGAAATCTATGAAATTCTGATGTCAAATGCCTGATCAATGCTAGCTGCTTCTTCAGAAGCTGTGCTACTGAGCTCATGTTCAGTAAGTCACTGTGACATGACCATCCTGTCCCAGGTTTGGTGTTCCAAGAAGTGTTCAACGTTATTTAAGGAGATGTACTGATACTTAAAGGCTTTGTTTCTTACTTACTGTATTTTGATTCCTGCAAATAGACTTTCTTCCTAAATCTTCCAAAGAGCCCGAGTTCCCATGAAGGATACAGAATATTAGCAGAATATCTTCATGACCTTGGAGAAAGTTCCAATGCCCCCTTGGCAGAGTTAGTTTATATAGTCAATTAAAACCAAGAGCGTACTGGGAGCAGAGCTGTAAACATATCTCAGGTGCCTTCAGATATGAGTCTGGGCTAGCAAAACACCAGTTAATACACTGACAGAAGTTTCTTCTTTGAAATTCAATTTAAATTCAATCGGATCATTACAAGGTTGACATGCTGAAACTGCAGAACATACCCTCTTGAGAGGTTGAGTTCACCTTTGATGATCACCATACTCAATTCAGCAAACTTTGTAAGCTCATCAACTCAATTCAGTTGGGAAAGGCTCCTAAGGGTCATTCTGGACAGCACAATAACAGATATCTGTATAGGTCTCAGACTATCCCTGATTAATTAATATTTTTTTAAAGATGTTTTTGAATAATAAGAAGAGTGGTAACTCCATTTAATCACCTCTCACACTGACTGTCTAAATGCATTTCTTTACCTTATAACTGATTACAAGTTCATGAAGCTGTAAGACAATCCCATCCAAACAGCCCAATGGACAGACAGAGATCCCCATTTTGTTGTTCATTTGTAGGCAATCAGCTGGACTGTCTTTCACTTCCTGTAGCTTCCCTGAAAACTCTTATCTTTTTCCAAGGAGGATTCAGTCTTGGAAGAATATTTATCTCAAGGGCTTTTCTGGAACACCTGCCAGACAAGGCCCGTGGCAGCATTTCACAGTGCCACAGCTTTCTTTGCTAGACATGCAGAGGCAACTCCTTTCCACTAATACAGCACTGGAGACGTCAGGAGGTTTTCAGTGCTGTGGTTCCATGCTGATGACAACATCACTAATTAAAGCAAAGACATGACAGTCTCCAGCTAGAAACACCCACTCTGGAATCTTACAATTGCACCAGCATTTCAGATCTCACAGCCCCCACTATGTCTGAAGGGGAGATCTTGAAACCTGAACTAAATGCAAAAGAAATTTTGCAATCTGTAGTCCTTGTGGTTAAAAAAAAAAAAACTCAAACCCACAAACTTTGAAAACCACCTGATACTAACATAATGTACAAAGTTAATTCCACCTAAATCTTCAGACAGCATGGAATAACTGTTTCAGTTACTACTTTACAAACTTATGGGATCCAGGATTTCAGAGGAGTGTTCAAGAATCTGTGGATCTGCACAAATTGTTACTTGTGATGGGCCATGAAACTAGTGATGAAGAAAAGAAGTATCTACTTCCCACTATCTTCTTTTGGTGATAGTAGAAGAAAAATATTAGTAACAGTTAAAGAGGCTGTGGTCAAACCAGTGTCTTTTAAAATGTTTCAAACACACAAAAAAAAAGGGAAGGGGAATGTGCACACAGATGGAATCCCAAAAGACAGCTGGGATTCCCTGCAACTGAGAAACCCTGCTGTTTACCCCAAGGGATCATCACTTGTCAAGTGACAAGACTGAACATACATTTCACTATGTATCACTATGTACATTTCATCCACAAACCTAAAGCAGAATTGTTACCAAAGAAATTATTAAAACCAAAAACCCCCACCCCTAGATATGTTAATATTTTCCAACACTTGTCAGGTTTTTAACATGATTTCAAAACTTCTATTACTATCAAATGTGATTGCCTAATGCAAATTAAATGTGTGCTAAACATGGGGTTCAATTCATTTTACCTAACTAGAGTGCATTTTTTTCAAATCTGTAAAATAAACATAAATCAAATGTCATTGTAATTTAGGTACAAAGTAATGCTGTCAAAAGCAACTTCAATTTGTTCTTTTTAATTCAGGACACCCTTGGAACCCATCTTCAAACTCTTCCCCAGTTCTAAACACTTTAAAATAAATCCATATTCTGGAATAGCTGGACCTAGCCGAGTCCTGGTGATTGCTTCTGTGGTCCTGGAGGAGGTGACAACCAACTGATTGGAACAGGAATGGAAAAGCTGGAAAATGAATCTCTGAACACTCAGTGATCTTCCACTGGCCAAATCATTCTGTCTTGGTGGGCTTTCTACTGCAGTCCTTCCTTCCTCTAAAGCCTTCATCTGGCTTCACCCCATAGTTGCTCTTGTCCTGCCCCTTCCTCCCTCTTCTTTTCCCCATTTTATAAATACCTGACTACGTATAGATAACTTCCTTTCTCAAAGAGCATGGAATGGATAGCAGTGTATTTTGCCACCACTCTCTTGACTTCAATTTTTCATTCTGTTTTTCCTTTCACTCTCTCTCCTATTCATTTTGTTCTTTGGGAAAGCAGTGTATACATGTATTGTGTGTTTACACAATGACCAGAAGCAGGAAATCATATTTTATGCTGTGATTAGCAAAAATGTGCTGAGGATATTTTGAAAATTGACAATTCTGAGTGAATCATCTCTGTTGTGGTGAGTTGATACCTGTGGGTAGCATGAGCACTGTCAGTGTGTCAGAGTGTTCAGGTATCTGCCATGGGTGTTGAGCCTTCCTGTTGTACTATAAAGTTGAATACTTTGGATAATACCATTTCAGAGATGACAGGCACCTGTACCGATGAAATCACACACTTATATAACTTATCTTTAGACAAGATATAATGCAGAGCTGCTTGCACACTTTCACACTGAATTATCAGTGCATTTTTCCTACTGGGTTAACCTCACTGTTGTAAATTACTGTGTACTCTTAAGAATTTAATCTCTCTACTAATGAAGCCATGTTGATATTTGCCAGTAAACACTTTCTGAATGCACTTGCTTGAATGTAACTTATTTCACTTTTGACAAACACTTCTCAAATAAGACAGATGAACACTCTGCTCAGTATGGCCCAGCTGCAATTTTGCAAACACTGAATTTAGTCTGGACAGGCTGATGGACTAAACTGTGGGATAAACCATCCCCAGCCCCTGGTAAGCTCCTGACAATTGGACTCTCACTTTGCACAAGTATATTTGAGCTTGGGGCAGTTAATATGACAATAGGTATTTCAGATGATCAAGGGGACAGTTATAGAGGTTTATCCAGAAGACATGAAGTAATTTATACTGCATATGGATTAATTCTGCCTGGTCCCATGGTCTAGCTATTTACACCAAAGCCATCCAAAATGATTGCTGTATCTCCAGTTTAGTGTGATACTGAATAATTTCTAGTTTAGAGCAACTTTGTGGTTTTGTTTTTTTGTTTTCTTTTTTTTTTTTTTTGTTTTTTTGTTTTTTGTTTTTTTTTTTTTTTTGTTTTTTTTTTTTTTTTTTTTTTTTTTTTTTTTTTTGTTATACTTTTTTTAATCCTGGAATGGATTATTTAAATCACCTTTTAGTGAAGTCCAAATTTCATGCGTCATATGTTTATTTTTATCTAAGGAACAGAAAAAGGGGTAATGACAGGACAAGGGGAAAGGTTTTAAACTGAAGGAAAGTAGGCTTAGATTAGCTACAAGGAAGAAATGCTTCACAGTGAGAATGGTAAGGCATTCTCACCGGTTGCTCAAACAGTAAGATTCCCAAGATTCCCTACATCTGGAAGTGTTCCAGGCCAGGCTGGACGGGGGATTGAGCAGCCTGGTCTACTGGAAGGTGTCCCTGCCCCAGTGAGAAGCATTGGAAGTGGAAGATCTTTAAGGCTCATTCCAACCCAAACAATTCCATGATTTTATGAATCCATTCAAAATACACACACACTAAAAAGGACCTTCTAAAAATTATCCATTACACAGAACTACAGAATAGCTAGTTATAGATTCTGCTTATTATATATATTTATTACTTTGTTTGGAACTGCAACTCAGGTTGTGTATTTTACTTTAGGAAAGTGAGTGTTTTTGTCATAAAAGGTGAATAAGTCATGCTTTAGCAGTCGTAAGAGATAACTTTTTTTAATTTCAACCTTTTTTATCTTTCTCCCTAAAGAGAGAGAAAATAAAAAGTTCTTTGTATATGCTTGTCCCATATTTTAACTGTATAAATGAGTGCAGCTCTATTAGGATTACATTTCCAATGAATATTGTGAGGTCTTTATGAAATACATATTCAATACAAAGGCATTGTACTCAATGGTGTAGGTACTGCAGCAAAAGTCTCTTGGTGATGCATTACACAATATCTGAACTTCACTGGTGTGCACACTGAATGCACACAAAATATTATATATAAATTCTCTTCTAATTTGAAATAGAATTGGGGAATAGAAAAGAATCTATGCCTTTCTTGAGGATTTTAAAGGATTTTTATGCATCCTTTTATTAGGTGTTTATATATATCTCTTTACTTAAAGGAAATGTGGTACTTTAAAGTAAGAGCATAAATCCAACATGCAATCCTCTGCTGAAGTTTTATGTTTGTTAAGATAGAATAATCATTTAAGGTAGAAGTTTAACACATTATTCAACGACCAGAAGCCTATATGTATGACTTTGATTAATTATTTTTAGTTCAGTTAAAACACCCCATTTTATCTCCTTTTAAGATTATCCTTGACATATTTAGAAATCCTAATGCAGATTTTACGGCCCACACCTATCCCTGATGGTGCTAATGGACTAGGCATAATGAATCATTCTAATTTGGATGAAAGGACCACACAACATTGTGGCAGTCCTTTAGAGAATTAAGGCTCAATTCTGATCTTCCAGACTTATGAATGCATTTTTGGGATTAGGCCGCGTATCTGTACATCTGTTGAGTCTCAAGGGGTGTATACTCAGCTAAGTATTCTGACCTTCCAATGTACTGTATCAAATGTGTGGCCTTGGGATATGAAAGGATTTGATTACAACTGTATTTTAACACTGATTTAATATATAATTATGGGGTAAAACCTAATTCCTCCTTACATCCTCATGTAGAAAATTCCATCACTATTAAGCAGACACTAGGATATTTTTTCCCCAGCGAGCATGATAGTAAATGGAAGAAATTGAAACACCCACCCAGGATAATGTAAAATCAAGGACAACCTTCTTGGGGATGGCTTTAAAATCAGCTTCTTGGGTCCATAAAAAAACAAACTTAAATGGTCTTCTGCAAGTGTGTTGCTAGTTGGTACACTAGCAACACACTTGCAGAAGACTAGCATTATGCATGATACTTGACAGTTTATGTATAAAAAAAATGAAACAAGGTTTCTTTAGTGATTCCTATTATTACTCTACGCTTGCTTGTTCACAAGTAATGAGGAGAGCAATTCACTTTACATACACACACACTATATATGTAATACTGATAGAAAAGTTTACAAATAATTGGAATTATCTGGTCATTATCTATTCACTTATAATTTCTGTTTTTCTAGTGCATCAAAAATGGAATGTTGTAAAATTTCCTTTAGCTGGTTAAACTTTCATAAGTTATGCTTTGTGTTTTCATGTAATTTTTTTTTACTCCACTGAAAACCCCTTCCCAAATATTATCAGTGAAAAACCCTTCAAAATATTAAAAAAGACTTCAAAAGAAAATCAGTTCAATAGATTTCAAGGTATGACTGAGCAGTATTTTAGGGATTTAATTTTTTTTCTATACCATCAAATATTACGTAGATTTTAAAATAAATAATAGTGGTATTAAGTAACAGATTAATTTGAGGACCACAGACAAAATACTTTCCAAAATTCTGTGTTTTCTTAATATGATCTGTCACAGATCTGAATTACAGATTCATGGTGCTTGCATTTTCTTTATCATTTCAGAAAGCTTGGACCAAGAAGATGAACTGGGCAGAGCAGCACCTTTACCTTGCAAGCAGTTACTTTCTTCCAGTTGACGAATACGCTACACATAATCAGGCAATTTTTTTCCCCACTGACTGCCTTAAAAGCATAAAGAGTTTATTTCACTGCTCTCACACAAAAATTAAAATTTCCATAAAATGCCCAATGACAGATTAAAAGCATCCTTGGGTTTTGTAGTTTGTATGACATTGTTGTGTAACACAGCTCTCCCTTAAATTGTTTCAGTGTACTGATCATATGCAGCATGACTAAGAACTGCAACTGCACAAGCTTCCATGAAAAAAAAAAGTTTCAAAAGAATGGCTGAAGGTCCTTCACTGGGACTGGAGATAAAGATGGAGAATCCAGCAGCAGGACTGGTGAGTACAGGGCTCCGGTTCCAGTAAGACTCAACAAACAGCTCAGATGAGAATCTAAAGTCCAGGAAAACAGCCTGTAGCTTCGAGATTAGCTTTCTCACACTATTCCTGAGTTAAGCCAGTACAAGCATCATCATGAATGTATAATTATGATTACGCACTCTAGTATTGCATAATAGATCTTAACATCTGGAAACAAAGAAGTACTGTAGGAATGCTGTGTTCGGGCTTCTGGTTTTGAACACAATGAAGTTAAGGGTAAAAGACTTTCCATAAGGAAAAACAGTTCCAAGAATATGTGCTTTACTTGGAAATTTCATACAGATAGTTATGAAACATTTACACATAAAAGAAGGGGTAAAAGAGAGATAAGGACCCAGTGCTATGTTTATAATTTGAAATAACAATGAACAAAGCCCAAACCCCGCCCATACTAACATATTTTACGGAACTAAAAAAACCAAAACATTATCACTTGAAATAAGTAACAATAGACAAAGAAACTGGTAGCTTGACAAGTTTACTTAAAGTATCTTTTTTTCAGAAAGAAATAAATTTGATTTTTTTGAAATTCTTTGCAGCAAAAATTTCCCTGTGAACCAAAGTTCATTTCTGGTACTGATGGATATACACAGGCTGGTATCCTATGTTTAAATGACAGTGTTGATAAAAGGATGATTGCTTAAAGGGAGCTGATGGATTCATTCACTTCCATGTGTAGAAACAAAACAGTGTGAATTTGATGAATGCAGTAAGAGGGTACATCTATGACTAAAGACTGCTGGTATCAAGCCCTTGTCAGTTACCAGTTTATCGATGAAGCCACTTCGGGCCAGCAGTGCTGGAGCTCAGTGCTCTCTAACAGGACACCTTGGGACCTGTAAGACTCTGCAGAGATCTGTAAAGACCTGTAAAGGCCTGTAAAGATCACAAATCCAAGGAGTGGTTCTCAAGTGGGAGTGGGCTGACTTTCAAAAGTAGGGAGCATCAAAAAGAACAACAAATTTGCACACAAGTCCCATACAGGGGTCAGGTTAATTTCGTTGTTGTTGCTGTATGAAATGAAAACTCACAGTGGTAATAAGAGTCAAGCTGAGTACCACCACATTGCAGACTGAATTTAAGTGATTAAAAAACGATTCTACTGTTGGCTAAGGCCAGTTTCACAAAAAATTACTTCTTAATTCCTAAAGGTAATTTTTCCTTGAAGGTCTTCCCTGCTTCAAAGAACACCCAATCCAATCCAATAAAATCAAATCCTTTATCCTTCCAGTAAAATTTTTGAATGAATTTTCAGATACCTGAGAAAGAAAAAAGGAAAAAAGAAAAAAAAAAGACAGCTTCCAAATGTTCCTAGCACTTCAAGATACCAGTGAAGCCAATAAAAGGGAAAGAAAGACCCTCAGTTGTGTGTTATGGAGCCAAGAAAGCAACCCAACACCACAAAGCAGCAGAAGTAAATCAAGCTTGCAAAGAGCAAAAGCTTTAGAAATTGGCAGAATCAGAGCAGACCAGCCTATCAAACCCCACAAGTCAGTACAACTTTATACCAGAATTTCTCTTCTTATCACAGAATTAGGCATTAAAATGCCACACTACTGAAGCCACCATATCCGTTTCAAACAACTACCTCGTATCACTTGGCACTAAGTAGCAGCAGCTGCTCAAGGCAGACTTGAACCTGGCCTTCCAGCTGAGCAGGGCTTTTTCCCTGCTCCCAAGAGACATCAGCCTTCAGGTGAGGTGTGAAGCTGCCATCAGCATGGGGCATTGCTCTCCTGTAGCAGCCTCCAGGCTTCAGGGTTACTACAAACTCTGCACAAGTGCTGCTGTGGTCACCACAAGCCTTCTCAGCTTTTCAGGGAAGGAAATGAACAATTGCCTGATTCTCACAAGTCAGATCCTATTTGCACATTGAAGGGAGGTGGTCACTCTGCAGAGCCTCTGATAGCTCCTGCTGATTCTGAGGAGAACAGTTGGATGATGGAAATCTGCCTCTTTACTCCTCCACTGCAGGGTGACCTTTCATCAAACTTTCTTTTAGTAAGCCGTGGATGGTGAACAAGTAAACGCAAGCTGCAACATCAAACAAAAGAAGTAGTGCTTAAACCCAGAGCTGGTGGTGCCATGGCTTTAGGTTCACATCAGCCTCTGGAAGGAGAAAAGGGATGCTCAGGACCAAGCACTTCTGCTCCATGCAGCTCAGGGAGATCCAGCCCCTGCTCCTTGAAAGTTCAAGTGAAACTTGATTTACAGCCACACCTTGGGCAGCGGGTAAGTGCTGGGAGAGCTGAGAGAGATCTGGACAAGGAGTGATGGGAGGCAGAGGCAGGGGGCAGTGGGTTCCCTTAGTATTATAAAAATGCATCTTATTCTGTTTTTAATCAACGAACCTTATCCAGCAATCAAGGCAGATATATAATAAGCTGAGCTACTCTGTAAATCTAAACATTTCCCACAAATAGAAAAGATACAGCCTGAGCTCTCTGATTGTTACTACGGCAACTATCTAAAATGAAAATCTTGTTAACCCTTTGCATGCTGTAGCCACCCATGCATCAGTGTTAGCTGACTTCTGTGCACTTATCTCTCCTTTTTCCCCCTCAAGAAATTCATAATTGTATTGCTTCACAGTAGTTATGCTCTGGTTATCCTGTTTGAGACCGAAAGAACTGTGATAGGTGGTTTCATAGGTACAGCTGAGTTTTGTAACTTGCTCATTACTGGGATTATAGTTCAAAAAACAACTAAGAAAATAGAAGAGAAAATCCTTAGATTACTCCAAAAGGCCTGGGATTTTGATTAAAACCTTGACAACTGGAATGGGATGTTTTCTAATAAACCACACTTCTGCCTTTATCCTAGTAGTTATGAAATGATTTGACTGTAAAAAGCATATTTTTCAGAGGAATTATATCTCTGTACTGTATTATAAACAGGCTACTTTTCAAACACTTTTTTAAAGCTTCTCTTAAGTACTTCACAGAACACTGCCAAGGATTTTAACAAAATAACATGTTAACCACAGAGCATTGAAAATTAATGGGCAGGTATTTGACTTGAAAAATTCCTGAAATGCAAGAAAATTTAGACAAAAAGAAAACTGATTTTCTAATTTTTACAAGTCACAGATATTATTACAATCAAATTTATATTTGCATGTACCTGGATATTCAAGACAGGTTCATTATTATATCTATTTGGCAGCATCACGACAAAGTGAAACTGCAGTTCTTACATCTACAATTTATCACTGAAAACAACAGAAGACATAGAAATTTTTCCATATCCAAAGTAAAAGAAGCAGGACATGGTCCATGGTTTATTGATTCTTTTACCTTCTGCCTACCATGTAATCAACAGAGACCCTTCAGTACTGGACCGAAATAGAATTTTATGGAATTTATGGAATTTCCACTTTGTTGTTACTGAGAGTGAAATGCTTAATTGATATTTTGCAGAATTACTTCATTCACTTCAACATAGATAATTTTAAAAGATCATTACTTGGATATTTATGTAGAATTGAACAACACATATATATTAATAAAAACAATACTTTTTTATATAAAAGCAAAATTTACATATAAATGAGCCCATGTAATTTGAAGTGACTGAAGTAGTGTGTAAATTATCTTAAGATCTGGAATGGTGTTCACATTAAACTGAAAGTTATTAAGCTTTCAATACACTAAAATAAAGACACCATTTACAATAAAATATTAGTTAAATATCAGTACTACAACCCTCAGTTTTATTAAAAAGAACCACTGATTTTTTAGTTTGCCTAGAATTGTTTGAAAGTTTGAGAAAATGACTGGTTTAAAATAGAAACTGGATTCCCTTAATAAATGTGTATGACAGAGAATGATGCTAGAAATCTTAATATGTGCTCTTCTCATTTACAGAAAATTGAACCCGTTGAAGTGGACAAGCTAATTTCACTTCTTCCTTCTAAATAAACACCTGTGTGACAAAAAAAGCTCACAGACCTTGCCTGTACTGTAAACAAACTGAAGAACAGATTGATGGCACTGGGCAAAACTGACATTTCTTGTCTGATCCAAATTGTTTTAATTGTTTAATGTTGATAATTTAAGATTTTGCATAAGAATGAGTGAGCTGCACAACACATGTAAGGATGGTGCTGGAATGTACACAGATAAGAAAATGTTTACCAGGAGAATGACTTGAAATAGTTTCTCTGACTCAGGATGTGTTCCAATCCTATTTTTCAACTTCTGAAACATTTCCCATTTTTCTGTAATTAATATGATATATAGCATTCAAAGCCACTTACCTTTCACATTTTTTCAAAATCTATTTCATAAAGTCAAATGGACTACATTTTCTAGAGTCAAATTCAAAATTTACAATACTATAATCACTAGATTAATCCTAAAGGCTTTTCAAACATCAAGTCTATTTATCAGTATTGGCTTATTTCCCAGGAATATGACCAAAATAATCTAGAAATGTACTGACTAGTCAACATACTACACATAATTCTAGGAAGGGATAACAATCCGAATTTTCTACTGTTTTATTTCAAGTAAGATTGTTTTCTTTTAAAAAAGCAACATCACTATTTATTTGTTTATATATTTATTTATTATTCATACAATTCTACCTTGTTTCCATATTACCTTTAAATTGCTGAGCTTCCCAAACTGACCTGCTAACCAACTGACTTGAGATCCCCATATCTCCTACCAGGAACATATAGATCCCAACTCCTTTGGCTTTCCTGTAGTTGTATGTAATTATTTTGAAAGGGAAAGATTATTTGTATGTGATTTATTCATCCAGGTCAATTACAAGGACTTGTCTTCTTTGGGACAAACTAGGGTAAAATATTTTCTTCCCTGAAGAATCTTTGAAGACCTGGGGGAACTTCACCACATATTACCCAGAGAAGTCATCCCTTCTTGTGGGTATTTGCTCTTCTTGATCAGGCACAAAAAGAGTCATATAGCTTACAACAAGTAAAGGGCTTTTTAAAAAAATTCAAAAGAAAGAGACTATCATGTCCTGCACACAGTAATACTGAGGTAGGGGAATCTGCTCTGCTACTATAAATTGCTCAGTAAATCTCAGTACTAACACAACTAACTCATTATCTAGCTGCCCATCTCCATTTCTTCAAGCTTAATCTAAAATATTTCCTAAAGCCAAAAGAGCAAAACCTTTTGATAAAGCTATAACTAACAGCCAACTTTGGCAATTACCACCGTGAAAAAATCAGCTAAGCAAGGTATATTTCCAACAGAAGCAATGCTTCAGATGATTGTCATATGTAATCACTTGGTAGCTTCTCATTGGTGTACAACTAACGGCAGCAGAGAAGATTCATAAAAAAGGTGAACTGCTGGAATCTACAGATGGTTCAAAGAAAACTTCATGGAAATATATTATTCAGTAATGTAAAAAGCAGTCTTTCCAATTGTGGTAAATTTTTGAGAACATATGACAATTATAGAGAATAGAAAAAAATGTTCCAAATCCTGAATAATTGTATTATGAACCCTTTAAGTGTTTTCTTTAAACTTAGCACTGGCTTAAAGTATACAAAATAAAATATTCCGTGTAGTTCCATGCAAATGCCAGGTTCAAGACTAACAGTTCGCAAAGGCTATCAAATCTGTCCAGGCATATCTGTTTGGTTCTGCAGCCTCATCTGTAGTTCCATAACAGACAAGCAAATAGACAATAGGTCATATTTTACTTTCAGTAACAAAGACAATATTCCCATTGACATCAAAAGGAATTGCACCTGTGATTCAGACAACAGAATTTAAACCAATCTTTGCAGATCATCTTTTCTTTGGAGTTTCCAGACTGTCAGCAATTTTATGATGTTAATAATTTCATTTTGAATTTAAAGGGAAAAAACGTTGCTACACTTACCTACTCCCCACCCAATACACCCTGTCCCCAAACATCAAGCCTAATCCTTGAAATATTTATCTCTGCATTATTTCAGCTCAAAATACCAGAGAAGTCAGTAGGAGTTGCTGTGGGACAACTTTCAAGGATTACAGGCTGTGGATATCATAAGCATTTACCAATAGCAGGAAAAAAATTTCTATTCCATTGCACTTTATAAAAGTTACATTACTGGAACTCAAACCTACCTTAATTTCCTTTACATATACCACCAGTATTTATAGTCAATAGAAATTCCGGGACTGGTAAGGAATTCATAATTCCACTAAGGAATACATTGAATTTCCTTTTTTTTTTCTGGGTTTTTTTTTCTGTTTTTTTTTTTTTTCTGAAAATAATTACCAGTTAAAGGAATAACCATCAGCCTAATCAGAGCATCAAAAACCACAAAAAAGACAAAATACTGCTCTCCCTGATCTCAGTGACACATCATTACTCATATCTACAAATCCATAATACATCTGTGTAATATATGAAAAGACTGTGATCAGAGAAAAATGGATGGAACCAAAAACGTACCAACTAAAAATTCAAGAAGAAGACTAAAAGTTAAGATGCTAAAATAATGACAGCATTAGAAGTATAATAGGGTATAATTAACTCAGAGAAGGACGCCAATACAATGTAAATAAATGCAGTGACACACAGCTCATTCTAGGAACTAGTATGTCATGTATCTGTGCATGCCGCTCAGTTTATCCTTGTATGTTCTCCAGCATCATGCTTCAAGTGCTCAAACAAGGCGATTCAGGTCTCTACACTCATATACTTCTCCCTGTCAGTTTTCTGCAGCTAAGAATGATGATGTATTTAGAGATTACACTCATGGATACCTGCAGCACCATATTTTTCTTGAGGACATGTACTTTGCAAAAAGCTTCTCTACTTCTGTCCCCTTTCCTGCACCAATGTTTAAAAACCCTATGTATTTCAACATCCCTATAGAGTTACAGATTTAAATCCTTACTTAAGAAGCTAAAAAGATTGCTCAGGCAAAGTCTTGTTACCATCATGACTTCTATACTCAGGAAACAACAGGCCCTGCCCAAAGGAGTTGCAAAAGAAGGAACAAACAGAGCCCATACTCCAAAATCTATTTAAAGCTAACTATAATTTTTTTCCCTACTGTTATCTCAGAGTATCCCTGTTTTAAGTACTCATGGTCAGCTAGGCTTTATCTTTGGAAATTCATGGAGTTTTATTTTACTTGCCCTAGAGTTAGATTGTGTGAGGAAGGTATTAAAAATTCCTTTTTCTATATCAGGTCTGAAAGAAAGCTCACATTACCTGAAATCAAAACAAAAATGGCATAAATTTAGCAGGAACAGATTTATTTGAATATTCAAATGATTTTTTGAAGAATCTATCCATTTTAAAATCTGTTGCACTGATACACCACCAATAGAAATGACATCGAAAGCAAACATACTCTATGAAAATAAAAAGTACAGAGAGTGAATAAGGGCATCACATGAGAAAAACTCTAAAATCCACTCTCTGAATCATTGTTTTACTTAGTTAAAGCATTTAGAGCCAAGATGAAAGATCTAGATTAATTTAATAAACTCTGGCCATGATGTCTTGTATTAGTAGAAGTTTTTTAGTTTTCATTAGTTCTGAAAGATTTAATACTTAATAGATTGAATAACTATATTTTACACTAGCAGATTTTCAGGTTCCTAAGTCTTTTCATACATAAGTATTTTATCTTTTAGCATCCTTCATCTTATTTTCCATTATATTCTCTTATACTTTCTATTTTATTTAGTGGTTTAGTGACTGGAAAGGAAAAAAGAGAAGCAAGATATATGAGTGAGTCCTGAAATCTTCCTCTTTCTCATTCTGAGCACTGCTATTAAATTCGGAAATCATTCAATAGACATTAGCTAATCAACATTACCCTGAAGGATTACATTATATAACAGGAGATGCACCAACTTGTATTAAGAAACATTTGACTTCAAACTACATGCTAAAATCAACAGGAATATACTATCTTAAATACTTGAGCAAAACTCGGTAAAAGATACAGTAGGCAAACATTGTAGTCAGCTCAGCAGTGATTACCAACTCATGCTCCAAATTCACTATAAAATGAAAATCAATATTTCCACAAGTTCCTGCAACATAAAAGATAACCTTCATTGATTTTTCTAGACTTAGGCCTCACTGATAAAATCTAATATAAATTTTCAACCACGAGGATTTGGATCAGAGCAGGGGTGATAAGTCCTGCACATCTCTTAAGAGGTGGAGAATTTTTTTTTTTAAAGTGCACGTTCATACTATTTATAATTTGCCCTGTGCAAGTGAAAGCCTTTTCCACCAGCGCTATCAGGGATCTCTTCTAATTTTTATTACTGTGAGGCTAAAGCCTGTTCCAGATAATTTGGAAATTTCAGGGGAATTGTGATAGGGCTGATGGTGCAGCCCTGGCTGACTTGAGAAAAGAGCTAACCCGTAATAGCCTCCATGGCCGTGCTGATTAAATGTTGCCATAGATGAAAGGCCTGCCATCGCCGCAATAAATTAACCAATCACACAAATCCCAAGTCAGTGCTAATCCTTCCTTGATACTCTGATCCTCTGATCAGCTCAAGGAGGTAAAGAAACTGGCTTGTGACGCTTGGTGCTCTAACCCCTGGATTTCATGTACACAACGAGCTAATGATATCTTGCTGACCAGTTCAATGGGATGAACTTCTCTCACAACCCTTAGGGAACACTGTGGCCTTCTTTAAAAAAATTGACAAGCACATGGCAGGTTTTGTGTTTTATTGCGACACCGCAGGAAAACTAACCAGCACTTGTTAACTGTTAACCACAACAAGCATCAAACTGACGCCTGCTGTAAAGCCCACTGTACTTTACAAGTGCCAGTGACGGATTAAACAGGAACCAAGACACTAAACCAAGAACAACTGTTCAAGTAACTGTGATTAAGCTATCCCCCTTTCCATAGGGAAGTCTGCTACCTTTCCTATTTGCGCAGTTTTTATCCTGTTCTTACAATTTTGAGAGGGGGAGTAGGAGTGAGGATGTGTGTCCACATATCCAAGAGTGTACAAGAGAGAACGAGAGAATCCCTTTACCTCTTACTCCCAATTGTACTGCCACAGCATGATTATAATCAGATTTAGACACAGGTTCATTTAATCAATTAACAGAAGGCCTGAACACATGCAGCATTTTCTCATTAATTATGTGAATGCTGTCTTTCCAATACACTTTGTGAAATTGAGTCTGTGCAGCCTGTGTTAGTATACTTCATAACTGGGGAAACTCTTTTTTTGTGGTAATTGGTTGCTAAAAGTAAGAAAGCTCTGGGGTTTGCCTCTAGGGCTTCCACATATAAAGAGTTTTTAAAGTACTTCATTATCTCTCCTGGTCAGTTCTGTGAAATTAAAACTGTTTTTCCCTTCTTCTTTGAGGAAGTGGTTTGAACGCAGGGTTCCTAGAAAATGTCTGCGCATATGTGTGGTGTGCGTATGGGCATGTGTGTCTGTGCTCATGCAAACATACATCCATCCACATAAAATCACACAACCCTGGCTTGTCTTAGGGACTGCCATCACTGCAGTCAACACAAATATGAAGCACATGGCATTTGATCACTACTATTTATTGAGGCATGACAGATCTCCACATATAAGTGGGTTTCATAACTTCTTCAACAAAGATTTATTTTTTCTAAACTTACACAATGAAAATCAATCATACTTGAGGGATTTACTAATTTCTTAAGTTTTGGGATGGTGTCCAATTGGTCAGACTAGATATAATTTATAGAATACGTTTGCTATTTGGAAGGGCCATAGCTAACTGAGTCACTAAACTTATTGCCTGTCTCTTGCCTGTTCCATACATTTTTTGTATGTATACCTCTCTTGGGGATACACGTGCACACACACACACACACACACACACACGGGCTCTGCTGTTGCCACCACAACCCTCCCCAGCTAACCTCCTCACACTGCTGGGCTCACAATAGTTAGTCCTGGAGCAAGCCTTGTGGGAATTAATTAGTAAGCGTAAGACAAGAAGATAGCTCTCTCTGAGAGTCATTGTGGGCCAGCATTTCCCAGTAATACAGCTATCTCTGGCAAAAACTGTTTTCCAAGAACAGCAGATGTTAGTACAGTCCAGAAAGGCACTTAAAGTACATTTTATTCAATAGAACCACAGGGGTTGGAAGAAATTAAATGGGGCTCTTCTGTCAAATTTAATCCCTTTGATTTTACCTCTGATGCTTCATACTGGCTAATGTGTATCTACCTTAATGCTGCACTTATCCAAGTTAACTATACTGCACAGTTAATATTTTAACTTTTACTGGCTATCAGAGCAATACAAAAGATCATAATTTACAATGAATCATTAAAATAATATGCTTAAAAATAATACCTTGTGGAAGTGGTTTTATCATATGCAGAGATTCTCTGACTTGATAGTCCATGGTTAAGTTTAAAGTAAAGTAATTTAATGAAGATAAAAGCAAGACTAGTTATTTATGAGCATTTATACTTTATGAGGATGGAAGTTTTCTCCAGAAAGACCTATGCATGCTTTCAGTTTAAATCTTTTCCTTCATAATATAAAAGTTTTATATTTCCACAAAAGCACTACACTAAGAGAAAAACCCATTCCACCTCTGCTAGGTGAGGGACCTCTCTAAGGACAAATATATCCTCTGACAACTAAAGCACTGGCCTTGAATATATTTGATCCTCATTCTCTCCACACCACTGGACTTCACAAAACAACTCTAAACACAACCTTTTCATTGAGCTAAGTTTAAAAAAGCACCAGGTTTTCACATAACGATCTCCATTTCTGCCTGCACAAGTCAAAATGGGAAAATATACACATTCATCAGTGATTGCTCTTATGAAGCTTCAGGCCCACAGATTGCATCCACGCTCCAAAAACTTAACAAAAACCCCATCCCCTGCCTTTCTGGAAATACCATGGGTAGACTAGATTACAGCATCATCAGAGAAGCTAAAATAGCATTCAGAAAGGACATTTACAGTGCTATATTCATCTTTTCTCACAGAATCATAAAAACCATAGTACAGCAGGCACAGAATCCATTGCAATCAAATCACTAAAGAAGGTAGGAGGAAAGAGAGCTTGCTCAGTTTTACTGGGAACACAGAAGGTGAACTTCATCCAAAAATTGATTCTTTTCTATTTCTGCTGGAATTTTTCTGTTACTAGTACCAAAAAAATACAAACCCCAAAAAGCCCCTAACATTTTTGTAGTTTAAATAACCTTCAATATATGCCATTGTATACTCTTATTATGGAAACTGAAAATATTAAAGCACACATAGATTGTCTTGATGTATATGCCAGTATATAAACCTAGTCCTTCTCTTCAAGTGACAGTTTCAGTTGACTGCATTGTCTCTTTTGTCTGAATAATGGTCCCAAGCAAGTGGATGAATTAGTCACAAAGAAACCTAACTTCATTTCCATTTCCTACATTTCCATTCTGTCCTTGTTTTGATAACTCTTCACTCACCAGGTGCACAACGTTTTAAATTGCAGTTTCAAATGTGCTAATGTAAATTCCAAATCACTGGCATCTGCAGAGAGGGACGGGAAGTTCATCCCCAGTGTCAGTGCTGTTTTAAGTGCAATATCATGGTGGTATTTTAAGGTCAGCACTATGCTCAGAGAGACTTTACAAAGAAAGTGGGTTACTTAGGTAACTGTATAATGCACCTAAACATGATCAGC